>NC_060119.1:706310342-706613373 GCF_021461395.2 Schistocerca americana | reverse complement strand
TGCAATAAAATCAGCAGTTCACTGCCCGTAATTAGCAAACTATCAAAATTAGTCTCTGAACAAACATTAAAAACTGCTTATTATGGGACAATATTTGCATATATTAATTATGGAATAGAGGTATGGGGACGTGCTGCTGATAGACACATGAACAGAATGCTAACACTGCAGAAAAGAGCAATCAGGACCATGCATTGACTAGGATACAGAGATTCATGTAGGGAAACCTTTGTACAACATAAAATATCTAACAGTATATTCCTTGTATCTGTACAAATTAATAACATTCTTTGTGGACCATAAAAATAATGAAACTAAGTGCTCTGATGTGCGTACCCATAACACAAGACAAAAAGATTGCTTCTTCAGAAACAGAACTAAACTAAAGACAACAGATCATAGTCCTTGGATTAATGGCCAGATATGGTTTAACAAACTGCCAAGTGCTATAAGATGCCACAGAGGTAAAGTATTCAAAAGGGAATTAAAATCGTTCTTAACTCTCAAATGTTTGTACTCACTGAATGAATACTGATATTAAAATGTAGCTATTCTTAAATGTAGGCCTAACTCTTCTATCTATATGATGTACTATTCTGAGGTGATTATAATGTTTATTATTTTTGTAACAACATGCTGTAAATTCAAATACCTATACTATATAACAACTGTATGTTGCATTATGAAGCACTGTACCATATATTGCCAAGTGCATCACCGTAAGTGGCCTCTTGTACATGTGAATTGCAAATTCCTACTGTTTGTACAAAAATTGTATAAAAATGCTATGGTGTTTGCAAAAGTCACCAGTGGGTGACTATATGCAAAAAAGATAATAAATGAATGATATTTTGTTTCAGGAGTAGCCAACAGTGGTGGCTTCTGCCTGTTAATGTAAACTTGACTCAGTCCACATTCTTGAAGGTTCTTCTTTAAGATGGAATTTACAGAGTGCAATATGTGAATGAACAAATGTGTTCTCTTCTGATTCAACAGACAACATCAATGAATCATGCTCTGATGGCTTTGGAGCTGTGTGTTTAGGCATGTTGTTGTTTTTAACTGAGCTGTTTCCTTTTGTGGAGCATCGTACTGCTGCACTACGAGTGATATTACCTACTGCTTTGTCTGATTTAAGTTTCCTTGTTTTTCTTTTTATTTTGTCCCCTCATGAAGCCTCCCAGTTTTACAACTTCATTCACAAATCCATTCCTCTGTAGGTTTACTCATTGTTACCATTTCTATGCCACCATTATTCTTTGGTGCAGGTTACTGTCATGAATGACTTTATGGATGTTGGTGGCT
Source organism: Schistocerca americana (assembly GCF_021461395.2). Lineage (NCBI taxonomy): Eukaryota > Metazoa > Arthropoda > Insecta > Orthoptera > Acrididae > Schistocerca > Schistocerca americana. The sequence continues at coordinate 706,612,068 of NC_060119.1, read as the reverse complement.
CTGTGGTCTTGAATGTATTCCATGACTTCATGTATGACACATGTTGTGCCATCTTCCTTCTTAAATCTTATTCTCCTCATCAGTGAATGAACATTATTTGTTCTCTGCCACATGACTTTCTATGCAGTGAATACATATCGAGTGGCAGGATGTTTATAGTGCCAATAACATAAATGACAAATATAATGCTTTTCTTAACACATTTCTCATGATCTTTGAGAGTTGCTTTCCATTAGAACATTCTAAACAGGGTACTAGCAGTAAAAGGGCAGTCTGGGTGGCTGACTAGTGGGATAATGATATCATGTACATCAAAGCAGAAATTATATCAAAATGTTACAGAAGTAGTCACAATCAAGCTACAGTAGCCCATTACAAACAGTATTGTAAGGTGCTTAAAAATGTTATTAGGAAGGTAAATCATATGTGGTACACAAATAGAATAGCTAATTCACAGGATAAAATTAAAATCATATGGTCAGTTGTGAAAGAAGTGTCTGATCAGCAGCATAAGAGTAAAAGTATTTCTGCTACTGATAAGTCAAATATATGTACAGTATTGAACAATCATTTGCTGAGCATTGCTGGTGAGCTAAATAAAAACTTAGTTTCTACAGGGACTCATATAACTCTCTTGGAAAATGCCCTTCCGAGACTGATGTCTGAAATACTCCTCTGTGATACTGACAAGGGGAAGATTGTGCCAATAATTAAATCACTGAAGACTAAGGACTCTCATGGATATGGTGGAGTGCCTAGCAGAATATTAAAGTACTTTGCTGCACATATTAGCCCTGTAATTAGCCATATTTGTAACTTTTTCTTTAGGAATGGTCAGTTTCCTGAGCAACTAAAGTACTCAGTAGTAAGGCCACTTTATAAGAAGGGAGAAAGGGATAATGTAGGCAATTTTAGACCTACTTCTATGCCTTCAGTGTCTGCTACAGTTATTGAAAAGGCTGTGTATGCAAGGATAATTGAGCATTTTTTTATCACATAATTTGCTATCAAATGTCCAGTCCGGCTTTAGAATCCATTTAACAATTGAAAATGCTATATTTTCTTTTCTCTGTGAGTACTGGATGGGTTAAACAAAAGGTTTCAAACACTAGGCTTCTTTTTTTATTTAACTTCAGCTTTTGAGTGTGTTGATCACAAAATATTGCTCCAGAAGTTGGACACTACAGAATATGGGGAGCAGCTCACAATTGGTTCACCTCTTACTTTCACAACAGGCAGTAAAAGGCCAATATTCATGGTGTGAAGAACAGTTGTAATGTGGAGTGTGAGTGGTGTACGGTTAAATGGGGGGTGCCCCAGGGATCAGAGTTGAGGCCACTCCTGTTCCTTATTTATATAAATGATAAGCCCTCTAGTATTACAGGTAATTCTAAAATATTCATGTTTGCTGATGACACTACCTTTGTAGAAAAGGATGTTGCATGCAACATTGGCTCTGTTTCAAATAGTGCAGTCCATGACACACGTTCATGGCTTGTGGAAAATAAACAACACTAAATCAGAGTAAGACTCAGTCTTTACAGTTTCTAACACAAAATTTAACAAAACTGGACGTTTTAATTTCACAAGATGGACATATAGTTAGTGAAACCGAACATTTCAAATTTCTAGGCGTTCAGATAGGTAGTAAACTGTTGTGGGAAGCCCATGTTCAGAATCTTGTTCAAAGACTTAATGCTGCCATTTTTACTATTCGAACAGTATCTGCAGTAAGTGATCATTCAACACAAAAATTACTCTACTTTGCTTATTTTCTTTCGCTTATGTTGTATGGTATTACATTTTGGGGTAACTCTTCCCATTCTAAAAGTTATTTTTGGCTCAGAAACGGGCAGTTCGGGCAATAAGTAATGTAAGTTTGCAGAACCTTTTGTCAACCCGTGTTCACTAGTCAGGGTATTTTGACATTGCCTTCTCAATACATATGTATTTTTTACTCTCATTTCTTGTTAACAATATCAGCTTATCCCAAGACTTAACAGCTTTCACTCAGTTAAAACTCGGCAGAAATCCAATCTGCATTTGGATCGCGCATCCTTAACTCTTGTGCAGAAAGGTGATCAGTAGACTGCTGCATCTTTTCAATAATCTACCACAAGAATTCAAGAATCTTAGCAGAAATCCACATGCTTTCAAATTAAAACTGAAGATTTTTCTCGTGGGTTATTCCTTCTATTCTGTTGAGGAGTTTCTTGAAAAATTAAGTTGATTCTTATGTTATATTGTTGATTGTGTTTACTTAAATTTATGGCTTGACTTTTTTTGGATTGATAAACATAATATTTTATCTGTTATTACTTTTATGTTGTAATTACATGTTCCATGACATTGGAGATTTGCTCCACAATTTGGTCCTATGGAACTAGATGTGTAAATAAATAAATACAAATTCATGTGCAAGTTAACCACATTCCTGACAAGTAAATCGAAATTCACAATACAGGTTGTAAGTCCACATCATTAGTATTTACATCAGTTTAGGTGATTTGGTATGTACGACCTCACAATTATGTAAATAAATCCAACTATATACTACAGTAACTTTCAGAAGTTGAAGAGGACTTCTGTGAAGACTATCTTCCTCTTGTTTCACAATGTTCTTAAATCTGGTAACATCACTTGATTCCTATATATATTATTTCAGTGTAGTATGTAACTAAAAAATTATACTGTACTCCAAAACCTCACTGACATATAAGATCGTAACTACCTGGCCAGCTCTAACAGACTCAACATGAACCACACCGATGTACAGCTCAGTTCCTATAATCAAAATCATGTCATAATACTATAATACATGCATTGGTGGCATGTGCTCTTACATTGTTCTGCATACAAGAACTGCGAGTCTCTTGTTAACCCTTAGTTCTCTGAAAAAATGGTTGCAATATATTATCCACATACCTGTCAGAAATAATGATTCGGTGGAAATAGATTGGTCCAGTAATTCATGTTGCATTAAGTACACAGCTAATGCCTGATGCACATTTTCAGATCCCCCAGCACCAGTTTTTCTGAGAGTTCACAAACCCTGATCCTTGTCTTGCTCCTAGGAATCCTAGGAATCATAGATATGTAAACTGTCATAACTGTGTGAAGAAAGAATCAGAGCTCCAAGAGACAGTAACAAAATATTATATAGAACGTAATACAATATTATATAAAAAGTAATAAAACATTATATAGCAGAGTCATGGTCACATAAAAATGCTTCTGTTTATAGGTGGTGACCAGTTTTGACCCAACGTGGAGCATCTATGTAACAAACTCTGCAATTTAGAACACAACAGAACAGAGGGAGATATGTAACATAATGGACACTAAATTAAACAAAAGCTATACAATGTTATATCCACTGATGACATGTGGAGACACTGGCACAAAACAGAAGTCGATACCACCCACTGATGTCAACTGCTGATTATGTGGTGCTACCATCGAGTTGAATAGCAGAAGCCCCACCCCTTGCCCTTTCGCCCTACATCATTTTCAGCCAGTGGGACACAATATAAGTGGGCATGACACACAGCATGAATATAAACCTATGTATAGGAAGTAGCTTAATATAAAACAACAATTTATATGTTATACAGCTAAAATTTCACGTAATATAACATGAAAAAATGTTACTGATGAGCCAAAGGCATTCATTAAATGGAGTGACTGTATGGCTGGTGAGACTGGACAATGATTGCGTGGGGTTGTCTGCAGTACGTGCCACTGCATAAAATGGCAGTCGGCATTGAAGGACGGCTTAAAACCAATGCAAATATGAAGATCATGTGCCAGTGAACCAAATGCAGTATGGCATTGGCATAACATCTTGATCGCTACGATAAGGCTTTCATGCCGCTAAGTAACCAGTGGCATCCTACAGCTCATCTTTGGTGTACACAAAGTCCCGTAGAGGTCAGTCTAGTAACTCGATGCCATTGGCTGGTCACTTATACTTTTTGATATTATATAAAACTTTAACTGAATGGCAAATAATCTGTTACTTAGATATGACTTACAATAATATCCAGCATAGTATTAAGGTTGATATTCATGCATGTATGACCTGTATAACATGCGTTGTATCCCACTGGCTACAGATGACATAGGATGACAGGCAAGGAGTGAAGCTTCTGCTATTTAACTCCATGACATCACCAGATACTCAGCAGTCGACATCAGTGGGTGGTAACCCCATTTCTGCTTTATGACATTGTCTCCACATGTCATTATTGGATATAACATTGTATAGTTTTTGTTTAACTTAGTATTTGTTATATTACATATCTCCCTCTGTTCTGTCGTGCTCTAAATTACATAGTATGGTCCATAGATGATCCATGCTGGGTCAAAACTATCACCTACGAAAAGAAGCATTTTTATGCAATCAGAACTCTCCTATATAATATTTTATTACTTTCTATGCAATGTTTTATTACTTCCTGTTAATCCTTGGATCTCTCATTCTTTCTCCACACAGTTATGAGAGTTTATATACCTATGATTCTCATCCTGTGTTGGATCTACACTCTTTAAAACTGAAGCTCTTTTGCTCTTTCCTGAGACCACCTACTATAAAAAAACTATCCAATCCACTCCACACAGCCCCTGCAACCCATATAGTAACCCCCTACATGTAATGGACTCTTGACCTATTAAACAGAACCCGATATCCCACCACACAATTGAGCAAATGAAGAATCAGGGTTTGTGAACTCTCAGAACAACTGGTGCTGGAGGTCTGAAAATCTGCATCAGTTATATTACAGGTCATTATACAAAAAAAAAAAAGTTACCACTTACAAATAGAGGTGTTTTTATGCGATCAGGACAGTTCTATATGATATTTTATTACCACTGCAATTGCTGCTGTTCCCAATATGTTTACAAAGTTAATACAAAACACTGAAGCTCAAATCATTACAGGCACTAAAAGTTAGCCAAAACTTTTACAAAGGACCTAATCATACTCAGTAAGGATATGTTAAATACAGTATAAGGTGGCGTGTTTGTTGCTATTAGAAGTAGTTTATCTTGTATCGAACATGAAGTAGAGATTTCCTGTGAGTTAGTATGGTTAGAGGTTGTGCCTGACAGCCAGAATAATTTAATAATTGGCCCCTTTTACTGAATCTATGACTCAGATGATATAGTTACCGAAAGGTTCTAAGAAACTTGAGTACCAGCTCATATGTATTCCCCACTCACACAATTATAGATGATGGTGTCTTCGATGAAAGAACATGTTCAAAGCCAGTGATTGACATAAAGCATCATCCAAAATTGTACTAAATACTTCCCAAAAATTATTTGACCAATTAGTTCTGAAGCCCACTCTTAAGTGTAAATGGATGTGAAAACATATTTGACCTCTTAGTAGCAAATAACCTGGAGCAGATAGGGAGCATCAGGATGGATACAAGGACTAGTGACCACAAGGTCATTATAGCAAGACTGAATACCGTAGCATCAAAACTCACCAAATAAATGAAAACTACATCTATTTTTAAAAAACCAGATAAAAACTCACATAATGTCTTCCTAAGGGACAATCTCCATTCTTTCTGAACTAATTGTGTAGGCATAGGCCAGATGTGTCTTAAACTGAAAAAAAAGTAGTACCAATAGCAGTTGAGAGATTTATACCAAATAAATTAATAAGAGACAGAACTGATCCCCCATGCTGTATAAAACATGGCATAACATCATTGCAGAAGCAATGAAAAATGCATGCCAAATTTAAAAGGATGCAAAATCCTCAGAATTGGTGGTTTGACTTCTAATCAAATGTGTGCATATGGGTCACAGTTCGTAGTAATTATAGAAAGTCATGGAGTACAATAGAAGTGATATTTCGTGTTCTCCAAGGAAGTGTTATAGACCCTCTGCCATTCCTAATCTACATAAATGATTTAGGAGATAATCTTAGCAGTCATCTTAGATTGTTCGCAGATGATGTTGCCATTTAAAGTCTAGTGAAGTTGCCAGAAGATCCCAACCAATTACAAAATGATTTAGATGAGATATGTGTATGGTCCAAAGTGGCAATAGAACCTAAATAATGAAAAGCGTGTAGTCATTCACAGGTGTACTGAAAGGAATCCATTAGATTTCAGTTACATGATAAATCACACAAATCCAAAGGCTGTCAATCCAATTAAATACCCAGGTTAAAAAGTGTGAACAACCTAAACTGGAAAATAGCTTGTGGGGAAGGCAAACCAAAGGCTCTGTTTCGTTGCCAGAACACTTACAACACGTGTACTGTCACGGAACAGAGGAGAGAATGGCATACAAATGATACAAGTTAGAGTATGAATCATTAAAACAAAGGCATTTTTCATTGTGGTGAGATATTATGATGAAATTTCCATCTCCAGCATACCCCTCTGAATATGATGGCAACCTTATTTAGAACCACTGTACTAAAATAAGAGAAATCAGAATGCACTCACAAAGAGTTTACTGCTCATTTTTCCCCTCATGCTTTTTGAGAGTAGGATGGTAGAGAAAAAGTGTGAAAGTGGTTTGATGACACCTCTGCACTTCAATGTGAATTGTAGAGTACTCATATAGATTTAGACAAATGCAGCCATTCTTCATCAGGAAAAAGAGAATTTTGAGATCAACTTCTCCACCATGCACAGAACGCAATAGCTAGTTGCAGTACTGATGTAGACAAATAGTATCTGAATTGGTTAGTCAGTGCACTACCACTATTTGGTAAGGTTTTAGTTTTATTCTGTGCATGCCACTATCACTATCATAAAATGCTACTGAGTCAGCAGCCTGAAGTCCTAAATAGTTCAATATTTTTCTCTAATTTCTTTCCAAAGTTGCTCCCAACTCATATACTATACAAACAACTATGACTGTAATGGTCATACTGACAAAGCAATAGGCTGGAGCATCATGAGGTGCTTACAACCTGCCTGTTGTAGCGTTACTTCCACATAGTGCTTGTATCATTTATAAACACTCTCTATGTATTATTTATAGAAGGATCCTTATGAGTCAATGAAGGAGGTGTTTCCACCCTAGGTATATTGTTACGTTGAATGTTTATACTGACCAATTGGTGCCATGAAACACTGAGAGATTGTTTTGCTTGACATTGTAGATCACATACAATGTTTTACGGTACAAGTGCACTATTTAGAACAACCCAGGAGCCATGTGGCGTAGCTTTATAAAATTACTATAGATGTGATAAGCATGAACCCCTAATTTAAAAGGAATTTAAAAGCAGAAGAAACTAAACATAGTTTCATAAAAACATCAGGAAACTGAGATACACTGATGAAATTCATGTTTGTCTGGAAGTGTTGCAGACTTATAAAAAAGGTATTTGTCTTGTGCCTGTCTGACTGCCATGAGACTAGATGAATAATGGTGTTAATCTAGCATATTTTATATGAAAAGTTAACATGGGAGAGTAGGAAATTTAAAATGAATATCCTCAAGACGTTTAGATACATTGACAGAATCCTACTCAGACTGCCATGAAGGTCATGTAGAGCTCCAGCCGCCACAGAGGGGGAGGGGGGGCAGCAACCAGCAGCAGCAGCAGTTGTTTATATTGTACACAGTGCTTAGTTCAGTGTTTCCTCAGGAACTTCTGTCAGGAAGTGAGTATTATCTGTGTGCTTATCTGCACTGACAACTATTTACTTAAATTTTCCAAAAACTTGCATAATTTTTTTCATGCATGTATGAGTTGACTTTCCACTGAGAAGTAATTGTTTCTATATCAGTTTTCAGTAGGCCTAACATAATTTATTTTTGTTTTAAGAAAGTGTGGATTTTGTAACACTAATGTGGAGTCAGAAATTTGAATAGAAATTTTTAGTGTTAGTATTTTATACACATTTTTTGTTTATATTTTGTGTGCATCATAACTTTGGTAGCACCATAGTCAGGTAATTTAATCTCTTGCTGAGGTTCCTTTGTTCTTTCTCAACTAGCCATGATTTCTTTTGTTTGTATTTCTTTTTTTACTTTCTACACTGTTCTTTTTACACAGTATGTACCTAAAGCACACAAGCTGTGTCCTTACTAAATAAAGGAAATGTGGAGACTACTGAAAACTAAATGTGAGTTTCACTACTTTCTAAATCCTCAAATATAACTGAATCAATCATTGAAGATAGAGTTAACAAGTAACATGAATAAATACAAGTCTTATATTGATGCCCAATTTTGTTTCTGAGGTGGGAGAAGTATAACATTGGTCATTATAGAGTACTTGAAGCTCTTGTACTAGCATATCACTGTTACAAGTATATTCTTTGACTTACCAAAGCATTTGACACTGCTAACTAAAATATTACTAAACAAAATACTACTAAACAAGACAGAAGTACTAGAAGTAAGAGGAACAGCAGATTATCAGTTCCAGTCCAATCTGGAAAATGGGGTGTAAGAGGTTTAGATAGTTCACACATCTGCTGATGATAAATTTTTAGAAAAACAATTTCACAAACAAAAATATAAATATAGATTTTCCTCGGGGTGGTCTACTGAATCCATTTCCGTTCTTAATATACCATGTATCAATATCTTTCCAGACATTATTACTAATAGGAAACATTGCCCCACTCACCACATAGATGAGATGTTGAGTCACAGACAGGCACACCATAAAGATTTCTAAACATGTGAGCTTTTCACCAAAAGATCTTCTTCCATGGTAGACAACACACACACACACACACACACACACACACACACACACAAGCACAACTCAAACACACATATGACTCTGTCTCTGGTCACAGACGCCAGACTGCGAGCAACTCTGAATGGTGGGAATGGTGGGAAAAGCAATGTGGGTGGTGTGGATAAGAAGGAGACTGGGGCAAGGAGGGGGAGGAATAGCAGGATAGGAATGGGGGATGGCAAAGTGCTGCTTGTGGGAGCATGCAGAGACATGCTGTGGACAGGGTGGAGCAGCCAGGTGCAGTCCAGAGGTTAGACATGAAGGTGCTTCTCCCATCCAGTCTGGCCTCTCTGGCCGGAGACAGTGGTCATTTCTGTGTGAGTTGCGTTTGTGTGTCATGACTACTCTAGATGACAGCCTTTCAGTCAAAAGCTCGTGTTTAGCAGTCCTTTTGGTGAGCCTATCTGTGACTCAACATCTCCTATATATGGTGTGTAGCAACCTTTTTTTATTTTATTTTTGTTTATTTATTTATTTATTTTTTTCATAATAATGTCAGTATTCCATCGTGGATTCTCCAAACATAGTAAGACATGGAGAAAAAGTTAGCTTTTCTAATGACAGCATCAGCACCGTGACTGATCCTGAATGATGTTTCGATTGGGGAGTATGTAATAAATTAACACTGTGTGTAAAGAAAACAAACAAGATGCACTTCAACACAAAGAGGGAAAACAATTCAGTTATACTAAGCATAAATAACAGATCTATAGATTACGTAACAGAGCTTTTATGGGTGATACTGACTGCCAATTGACATATAACGTATACACAAAGGTGCTGGCAAAAAGAATTTCATTTGGATGTTTTGCTCTTAGGGTTCTATTTGTAGTTGGTAGCAGCCAATGTCTTGTAACAACATATTATTCTTACATATACTTTATTTTAAGATATGTGATTCTTTGTTGGGGATCAAAGGCATGAACCATGAACACAGTTTTTAATTCACAGGAAAGGACCAAAAAATAATAAGTAGAAGTAGAACTAGAAGTTATTCAGTATTTCAGTAACAATTCTCTCCATGATCATGGAACAGGAACAGTTTGCACTTACTTTTACCTAGGAAAAACAAACAAAAAGCTCAGAACATAATTTCCTATCAAGGACTAAAATTGTATAACAAACTGCCCATGATGATGTAGTAAAAGATTACCAAATCACATCTCTTTAAAAAGACAACTAAATCATTCTTCATTAAGTAATGCATACTACACAATCAAAGATTACTTGGAGGACTCAGAATAGCGGCTAATAATAGCAGGGGGATAACTACAACACCTCATCACTTTACAATATATGATCACAATGTAATGCATTTACAAGGAAATTGTGTGCCAAGATCTATAGTGCATAATAGTAACATCTCGTCGATTTCCTGAGTTCATCTCACTCCATCATGGGGGGATTCTGAGTTGGTTTTTTATGTGGACCGAGGGAGGACATAAAAAACAGGCATGGGGGGTAGTTAGATGTTTACAGGCCTGAACCACTTTTAAAACATACTGGAGCTGATACGAGTGTGTAGCAACATGTTCATGGTTCAGAAGTTACCAGCAGGTGCCCTTGATATGTGGAACAATGAAGAATAACCTCTTTTTTATAAGTTACCTAGAGAAAATAGCGTGTATATCAAAGGACATTGTACAGTAGATGCCAACCAAATGAGGTGCTGCAGTGTCAAGACAGTGACACATATTCAGGAGGATGGGGTTTGCTCTGGCCTGCCATTTTGATTTAGATTTTTCACAGTTTTCCTAAATCATTTCAGACAAGACCACAGCCAACCTCTCTTCCTGATTTCTCCTATCCTCATAAAAGCATAATTCTATATTCTGTAAGCACGTATATTTGTGAGCTATATATTTTCATTTTGTTATGGCGACAAATTCTATACCATTGCAAGATGTCCCCTGGATGAACAAACAAACAAATAAATAGATGTATTATATAGATTGCTGGTATGATTCCAAAACTTGCACAAAACTGAATAAGTGTGTTTTTCCAAAATTTATGGGAAGTCCAGTATCAGATAATCACTTCACAATTCTTTGAAACATCATTAAAAATCTCTTTTGTTGCTTTCACTTTAGTGGATTTATTACAACACTAGTATCATCTGCAAAAAGTACCAATTCTGCTTGATGAATGATAAGTAGAACTTCATTTACATACATAAAGAATAGGAGTCAACCCAAAATTGACCCATGCTGGACTCCCTTCATGAATTCCCCTCAATGGCTAAACTTTTCTCTCCTTCCAACATTGTTTGAATTATTAGGACAAGTTTTTTCAGTCTGTTTGTTCTGTATGATTCAAGCCAGTTGCTGTAAAGCCGTCAATTCCACAAAACTTAAATTTTTTCTAAGAGAGTAACATAATCTATGCCATCAAATGCCTTGACAGACCACAAAAAGTACCAAATGGCTATGTTCAAGAATTTTATTCACCGTAGATCATTTTACAATGATATTGGCTTCGTCATACAAGATGTACTAGTACATACAGAATAATAAAATAAACTTCTGTCAATACATTATAGAATACATTTGAAGCATGGCAGTGTACCAGATTACAAAGGATTGCTTTTAAAAGTTACCGTAACGCAACAAGCTATCTTCTAATCTAATACAATATGGTATTTTATTGTTTATAGTATAAACTTTGTAATTACAGACGATTAACCACAGCACAAAATAATATGTTGAACTACAGACAACTTTTAAATGCTTATATTCTCCTCAGGCATCTCAAAGAATTCTTTAATGTCATAGAATGGATGATATGACAGCCAGCTGTACCACTTAATTTTAAAAGAATTTGTATCCATAGACTGAGCATGAACTGGCAGTTTATTGAACATTTTGAGTGGGTTAACTTTGTGGGAATTTCCTGTTCTCGCTAATCTGTGGTACGGTATGTCTAAATTACCGTTAGCCCTGGTGTTGTGTTCGTGTATTTCCCTTCTGGCAATAAATTCTGAAATATTATTTTTAATATAGAGTACAGACACATAGATGTATAGACTTATAATTGTAAGTATTCTGAGTCTGGAAAAAAGAGGACGACAGTGCTCCCTATGACCTCTTTTACATATTATACGTATGACTTTTTTTTTGTAATTTCAATACGTTTTTGATGTGAGGGCAGTGCCCCCATATAATCAGACCATATGAAATATGTGACTGGAATAGCCCAAAGTATGTCACCCTGAGGTACTCCAAGCTCACTACCTCCCTTAGTTTCAAGAGAAGGTATGCCACCCGAGATATTTTTTCACATGCATGATTGACATGTTTCTCCCAATAGTTCTGAGTCAATGTGAATACCTAATTTTTACCGACTTATTGCCTACTTCATTTGATGTTCCCATTAGAAGTTGTTGTGTTTTGTCAGGGTTGCATAGGAGCTTATTGGCTGCAAACCAGTCCAGGGCCTTATCTAGTGTTTCTTTTGTTAGGTTATTCAGATCTGAAGTGTTCTGATGTGTGGTAAGTAGTGTTGTATCATCAGCATAACACACAACAGGGTGAGCTATATTTTTAGGTAAATAATTAATAGCGACCATGAAGAAGAAGGGTCCAAGGATAGACCCTTGTGGTACACCTGTGCTGATTTCCATGATGGAAGAATTTAAATTTCTGACTGAAACGAATTGTTTTCGGTTACTTAAATAAGAATTTATCACAGATAAAGTGCTCCCTCTCACCCCATAAAACTCTAGTTTCCCCAGTAGTATGTCAACAGGAATGCAATTGAAAGCTTTGCTTAGGTCACATAATACCAGTGATACCATGTTATTGTTTTCAAAAGCTGTTAAGGTTTGGTGAATGATTTCCAAGATGGCCCCTTTTATGTTCTTCCTCTTTCGAAAGCCAAACTGATTGTTACATAGGATATTGGAACAATGGAGACTGGTCTGTAGCTTTGGGGGAGATGTTTGTCTCCTTTTTTAAAAACCGGGACAACTTTTGATACCTTGAGTGCACCTGGAAAAACTCCAAATTCTACACATTTATTAAAAATATAAGTTAATGGTTTGGCAATTGAGTGTATTGTCTTTTTAATTATGTTATTTGATAACCAATAACAGTCCATACTTGTAGAAGCTGAAAATTTGGATACAGCTTTTATAACATCAGCAGGTGTGACAGCCCTCCATTGAAATGCTAGGTTAACAGGCAGTGGTGTTCCAACAAGGTTCATTGCAGATGAATTTGTTGCTTTGATACTGTTGCTTATTTCTTTAACTGAGTTTAAAAAGTACTCATTTAATTCTTCAGGATCAAGCAGAGCTGTTTCTGTGCGTTTTGGTGTATTCTCTTGTTTTATTATTTGCCAGGCTGCCTTGCATTTATTGGGAGCTCTTTCTATATAGTTCTCCACTGCTTGCATTTTTAGCTTTATAGTATTTTTTGCATTTCAGATATGACCTATGAATGTTCACACTCTGTTCTGCCCCTTGGTCAGAGGCTTGTTTATGCATCTGGTACAGCATATGCAAGTTTCCTCTAATTTCTACTAGCTCTTGTGTGAACCAGTTCAGACTTTTCTTTTTCATTTCATTTGGATATCTAATTTTTTTTACTGGTGAGCAAGAATACCATAAATCTGTGTACTTTTTGAAGAAGTTACCAAAGCTAATTTCAGCTTCCCTTCTTCCAGATTGACAATTATATTAAAGTCCCAATCTGCACTTCCTAATCTATCAAAAAACATATTTATGTACTCTTCCTTCTGTCTTCGTGCCACTACTACTTTAGATTCTTCAGTTTTAACTGACTGCCTCTTACAGAGTGTAAGGAGTAGTGGCTCATGATCTGTAAGTCCACTTCCTGCAAGTCTAACTGTAAAATCCTCCCTATGGAAATTCACAACAATATTGTCTATACAGGCATTCTTACGTGTGGCACAGTTATTTGTACAATAGAGGTCTAATGATCTTGGTATATTCAAAAATGTCCTAGCAACTGGTCTCTGTGTGTTTACCATTTCTATGTTGAAATCACCACATATAGCAATTCTCGTTTTACTCTTCAATATTTTTTTAATTATTAATTCACATTTTTCAATAAACAAATTTACATCACCATCTGGCGACCTATATAGACTAACTACCACTATATTTTCATTCATTAGTTTTACACAACTAAACTCCCCATCTAGCTCTGAGGAGTATGTAGATACATCAGTTCTGGAAAACATTATTCCTCCTTTGACAAAAATTCCCGCCCCACCATTCTTTCTCTGTTTTCTACATATCATTTCTCTCACAACATACCCTTGGGGAATGAACATATTTACTTGTTCTTGTGTTAACCAGCGCTCAGATACACATATAACATCTACATGCTCAGTGTTACATAAATGTTCTAATTCTAAAATTTTATTTCTAATGCAACGTATGTTAATTTGTAGAAAAGTAAGTAGTTTGTCTCTGTCTGTATTCCTCTGAGAGCAATTTGACTTTATATTTGAAGTTGTAGGTTCCATTAATGTCTTTAATCTTGATGCACTGTGATCATATGTGTTATGATAGTCTCATACCTGTTCATCCACTTGATGACTCACTTTGTTAACTGCTTTCACCTGTGAAACCACTGCTGATCCCACCAAAAATCCTGGTCCCACGGTTGTGATTTCTTTTTTCGGGTTAACTGCCGTACTCCACATGTTGGTATTCTCATCCCTTGAGCTTGATTTGCTGTTCTTCTTTTTGCAAGTAGGTCTCTCTTCTTATATGGTGCCTTCTTTCCTGCCACCTCATTTGCTGCTTCTTCAAACTTTTGCACTGTCCTCTTGGGTAAGTTTATTGCTTGAGTAATTGTCCTCTCCACACAAACAGAGTTCACTTTTAAGGATTCTGTTGTTATTTGTGCTGGAGTTGTGTCAGCAACAATTCTCACTGATTTTTTATCTGAGACTTCAGTATCCTTCCATTTAAGTTATATTGCTGTTTTGTACACTTTCCTGTTTGTTTCCACTGATTCATAAACCCTTGTGGCAATTAGTTCTTTACCAGTTGCATTAAGTTGTTGTCGATGTGCTGTATAAAGCTCCTTGTTACTAGGAGTATCAACAAAACAAGTGTTATGGAAGCCTTTCACTATTTTTTTTTAGTTTTCTGTTTGCAGATTGAATTTCTTGGTTTACACAAGACCATTCAGGCAGGTCATGTCTATGTGGTACACCAACTACAATCACCTTTGTATTTGTATTTCGTAATGCTGACAAGGCTTTATGTAGTGAACGAATTGCCAACTTGATTTCATTCTTTGCAACATCATTAGCCCCTGCCCATATAACTGCAAAATCTTCACTTGTCAACTTATGGAGGTCATTGCATTTTTTAGTATTACACTAGTGAGGGCACCTGGTATCACCTTCCCTTCAACATCATATTTATTTGAAGCTAAGTTTAAAATGTTTCTTGCACAGTCTCTGCCATGGCTATCTGAGGCAACGAATATTTTGGATCTCCTATTCACTGACTGACCTCAGGAGCAAAGGTTTGCATTTTCATTGCTGCACCCATAGATTGATTTCCTTTTTGAACTGCGTTCTGTGTTGTGGTATGCACACTGTGTTGTGAATCGTGATCTATGTTGGGTGCATCAAATCTGTAGTTTTTGCACATTTCTATCTTGCCTGATTCTCGCTTCTGTAGTTCGTTTGTTAGCAAACATATAATTGTTTTCGAATACTTAAGTTACTTTCTTACTATTCTGAGTTCATTCTGTAACTTTTCGCGCACACACACGTTTTTAACGGGTCTGTTTTGATTTCGTCCATATCGTCACCGTCAGTACGAAAACAATCACTGCATTTCCAGCTTTTCACTCTATTCGTTGAATTTACACACGAATAATGGAATTTCCTGTTACATTTTACACAACACACACCTTTTCTTGCTGTTTTGTTACAGGAACACGGTTTATTCCACGCTTCCTCACTTATTTCGTAAATAGTATTCAAAAACTGGTCGCGGCATTTTGCACTAGTTAGTTTCAAAGCACAATATGTCCCTGTTCTTTCAACAGATCGCCGTATTTTTAGTTACTCGCCGAGAACAATTACTAATCCACATATACACACCACAATATGTTTAACTTAAGCTCGTTAAACGATCAAAGTAACTTATTTTGTTCACACATTTATCAGCACACACTAGACAGCCATTCCAATTTGTAATTGTGTAATTTAGGGCTTTAATATTTGATGAGCAAATGTATAAAAACCACTCCCATTCAAAAACACCTCCTGAAATCCAAACTACAATGTGCAGAGTAAATTATTTCTGCTTAAATGTTGAGACTGTCCTCAAGTACGAGTCTGTTATTTTTCCACATTTATTGGAGTAAGATGTCAGTAAGGAAATAGGCCAAAAATTATTTAAGTCTTTCTTGTCACCATTATTAAAAAGAGGTTTAACAATAAATTGCATATTCTAATATGGCTGGAAAAATCTGTGTCAATGATGTATTCCATAATTATATCATTAAGGACATTATTTATTAAGTCAGAAAAACTTTTCAGAATCGAGCTTGAAATTTCATCAACAAATATGAGCTGTGCTTTAGAATTTTTAATTTCATTGAAGGATGTTGGTGCTACTTCTAGTTGCTTGAAGTTTTGTGGAATGACATTTTTAACATACTATCTTGTCTCTTTGATCGAGCTATTTAATTCTATTTTTGATGCTACACTTAGAAAATGATTGCAAAAAGTACTCACAATTTGTGAATTAAGAGTCACAACATTATCATTTAGTGTAATTACTATGGTACCTTGTACTCGACTGGTTGCTCTTTCACAGTATTCTGTACAAATTTAATCTTATTACGGTATCTGCATTATAAATTTATACCTGGGCATGCTTATTTCTGGACCATTTAAGGTCTTTTCTTAAGTATTTTATTCCGAATTCCAAGCAACATTGGATCTTAACTTATTCTGGATTTTACATAAATTTCCCTTTTCATCTTAAATGAGGTGTTAATCCCTTTAGTTGTGCACAGCTTACCTTCTTTATAGCGTTCCTGGGTAACTTTTTAGGACATATGCTTACAAATAGTGACACAAAGTTACTACGGGAATATATTGTATTTCAAATTAGGATCTCTTACTATAAGCGCATCATCCAATATCATCTCTTTTAACTTACTCTTAAAACATTGAACCCTGTTTTTATTTATAATAAGGCTCACTGCTTTGTATAAACATGCCTAAGACCTGTGAGGTGCTACATTGTTTATTTCCATTAACTGTGCATCATGATCAGGTACTCAGTTAACAATTTGGTACACATTAATCTTTTCAGCCTGAGCACTGCGTATAAAGATATTATCAATCTGAAGTGCTGGTATTTTGCTGATCATGAGGGAAAATTCACTAGTGAAATCAGACTGAAACAGTCAAATAATGTTTACAGTTGATTATTCCTGTCGAATTCTTTTAAGAAATCTACAGTGAAATCTCCACAAACTACTAACTTTTACATTTTGTCCTACAAGTAGCTCAATAATTCATCTATATTTCTCATAAATAGCTGAATATTTCCTAGAGTCGAACAGTAGATTCTTACAATTACAAGAGAAATATTCTGCAGTAATAACCACAAGCACATGCCTCTGCATTTGGATCTACACAGAAACTGCTTGTTTCAATATTTTGGCTTGTGTACATCTGTTATGTTTCAATGCCTCTTTTTCTTCATATTCTCTCTACATGAAAAAGATGCTAATCTATAACTTCTGATATCTATTTTATCTATTCCTGTGGTTACGTGGTGCTCAGAGAAGCACAGAACATTCTTCACTTCAGAATTTTCCACATTTAGATGTACAATTCCATACCAGGTACTACTGATTTAATGGAGTTCTCATCTGTGTTTGTTTCCTTAACACACAGAACATCCCAATAGTGTTTGCACTTCTCTGACAACATGTGTTGCTTAGTTCTCATGATGCTTCCTACATTTTTGTTACTAATAGTCAATGTGCTCTCTACATTTATGTCTCTAATAGTCAATGTTGGTTTTGAGCATTGGGTGAAGTTCTTCATAACTTCACCCAGTGATAGAACTATCAGCTTCTGACAAAAGTCAGCACTGTGCACCGTATGCTCACTTCCAAAGTATATGCCCACTTCCAAAGTATGTGCATTTCACTTATGATCTAGACTGGCAAAACAGAAACTCAAAACACATAAGAAGAGCAGCAGCTAGAATACACAGACATTCCTAAATATCTAAGAGTATACCTTGACAGATTTTTAAGCTACAAAAATCTCTGTATGCAAACTCCTAAGAAACTAGCAAAGAGAGATGACATTTTGAAGAAACTTACTTGAAGTATGTGATGAGCAAATGCTATTGTCCTCAGCACAAGGTAAGGCCCTGTAATTTTCCACTGCAGAGTATGTCTGCCCAATCTTGATCTACTCACATGGAAAACGTGGATATCATCCTGAATGAAACATGGCATTTAACAAGAGGCAGTATGAAGGCTACACTCCTGGACAAACTGAACAGAGCAGCACATTTCTCTGCCACATGTATTCATGATTCAGCAATAGTCTATAAGAACATGTTCAGAAGGACCTTCCATAAAAAACATGTAATGCAGTGTGCATAGAGCAAGTTTCCAGTAACATTAAACTCCACAAGAAGTTTCATGAACAGTGTGAACATGTAACCTCCAAAATGGTATGCCAAACAAGAAACTGAGTCAACATGTATCCAGTTGGAACAGGAAACACTGCATACTATGAACAGGTGTTCTGGTGTTATACCAGTAAAGGCAAACCTATCGAGGTGGAGGTTAGAAATTGACAGCTACATTTTCTGCTATTGTGGTTAGGCACAGTATGTGGCACATCCATTAGATTGTCCTATTGCGCCTCATACTGGTACCTTCAAAGATCTATGGCTAGGAAACAATCCAGCCATTAATGTTGCCCAACATTAGGCTGAAAATTTTAGAAGAGACCATAGATGTCCCATCCCCCCTGAAACCTGGAATACAGTTTTTATTCATTACATTCATTACAGAAATCTCACAGTTCTACAATGTTCTGGGATATATTAAGTTTTTTTGAGTCACCTATAAAATTCAGTTCTTGTGGCAGCACACATCTCAAAACTAGCCACCTCTTTATTTTTAAAAAAAGGCAATTTTAGTGTCATTCTTTGGGCACCATTGGAAAAGATGATGAGGATTGGAGACCATAGCTGAAAACTCAGCTGGACACAGTACAGTAAAAGTCAAAAGTAACGAAATGGAAAATTAGTAGCTGTAGTCTGGTTGAAGAAAATAAGATTGGAACTGTATATTGCACATATGAAAATTGCTTGAGAGTGCCGTATGTTCATGCATCCATACTAAGAGCACAACTTTCCTTACCAAATATTCTTCTTTTGAAGTAGCTGATGTTGCACAACATCACTGCACTAACTATAATGTGATACAATGCATAAATTCAAATCAGGTAGGTAAAATATGTACATTACATATTAGTCAATACTAAGTCTCTGAAGTACTCACTATGTAAGTCA
The DNA here is from genome assembly GCF_021461395.2 of Schistocerca americana. NCBI lineage: Eukaryota > Metazoa > Arthropoda > Insecta > Orthoptera > Acrididae > Schistocerca > Schistocerca americana. The sequence continues at coordinate 706,592,782 of NC_060119.1, read as the reverse complement.
GTGTCAAATAACTCAGATTCAGCCATTGTTGCTTTAACATAATCAAGGAGGCTTCCTATTCTGCAATCTGGATTTGCAAGTAGCTCCTTATCATCTGAAAAAGGAAGTAAAAAATAATCGTTTCACAAACATTTATAAGATACAAGAGCCAATCAAGTTAACTAAACTGGGTAACATTTTATTCAAATAATGAATTCAAATTAGTACTCATAATGTTTGAATAGCTTAGAGCATTTCATTTCTTTTTATTTTGCCATCCCATAATACTGCTTGCAGATGTAGACTAGATGAACAAAGGAGTGTACGCGATATGCCTCAATCAGTTTTTGGTCACATAGTCAACAGTACAAACACACAGCTAAATGTTCTCAGTAATCAATATATATCTCAGTAATCTATATATTTGCTATAATAATGTTGTTGTTCGGGTGGAACTCACAAACGTCTTTTGAAATTGAAGGGAGAATATTTACCTCCTACATTCCGTTGTCAACAACAGTCTGCAGCCAAGAGTGCACACTATTACTTGTCCAGTTAATGTTGTGCTCCCCATTTGCAGTAATTTAAGCTAATGTTCCAAACTCACTATTATTTCATAAAAAGTAAATATCCAAGCGAGACCACTAGAAACAGTTCGCAGATACGACTAGTTATCTTCGACATTCACTCAGCTAGCTGATCTTCACGCACTGCTTCAAGCCCCACATCATATGCTACATGTTAACAATTAAATAACAGTGCACAGTTATTAGTCGCAAATCCCGAAGTAAAAACTCGACTACTTTTTATTGAAATATGAGGTATTGTTGTGGTCAAGCTAAATAGTATCAATAATGTCTTTGTTGATAAACGTGCTGAATAAATTTCGATTGTGACAAATTCTGATGCAGTCCACATTTTGAATTTCGCGGTGTCACTTCTTGAACAGGGTATCAATGCGCGACGAAGTAACTGTCGGCAATCTTTGTTACAGATAGAATCGACTTAAAAAGGATTTGAAATATTTGTGTTACCTGCATATTTTATCTTGATGAACATATTTTAACGCATGTGCTACACACTGTAGTGCATAGATATTTGTCTTTATGCCAGCAAAACATCCAATAATGGGGCCAACACCCTACACGATAACTCTTCTCTTTGGTAGCCAAGGAGTATTATAATACAGTATTTTGACTTTAACTGACAAGTAGACAACCGCACACGCATAACATGGAATGTGCAGCTTAAATTGTGGAGTACAAATACTAAAAGTATACAGATAACGCATTACGTTCAGTCGTACCAAAATGCATGGAATGGGGCGGGGGCGCTGTATGCCTGCGCCAAGGGCGTAGTAGGCGCTTAAAAACTGACTGAAAAAAAAACCGTTTCAAGAATTAATCTGGAGAGGTAGGTTGAGTTCGCCTACCGCTCGTATCCGTATCTTCTACCAGGGAAAAAAAGACGCAAGTTGTTGTCACAGTGCCATTGCATCAACGAGTTATCATGGAGAAAGGACTACTACAGAACAGACATCTGTCGCTAACATGGTTTGTGTGACAACATTGTGCTCATACATTTCACTCATGTTCAATAATGGAGTTCTCGCTGCTACTTCGGTACGGTATTGTAGAATCCAGCGTTGGCAACGGTACGATCGTAAATATAAGACAATTTAAGACGGTTTGCGAACATACGACCCACCCCTCGGATCATACGTCTGTTGTACGACCTTATGCAGCAGCTAACAAAGAAGGGCAGTCACCAAGTCGGAGAGCACAGGAGCCACCAGCAACAGCAACCACACAGATGAGGTCATGAGGCCTGGGAGATCATCAGCAGAAGCAGTTTCCAGTCAAGACAGATGACTGAGAACTAGGAGACCTGCTACACTAAGTGAGGATTTCGTATGGTATCGAGTAAGCAGAAAGAGGACATGGAAAAAGATGTAAGTAAAACTGTCCATCTTAAATACCAGTGTGACAATAGCGAGAGGAATATAAACATAGGACAAAGATATGGCCCAGGTTTAACGACACAAACTGAAAAAATTCACTGCATAGTACCAGAAGCAAAGGGAGCAAGTGAAACGCTTAATACATTACAGGAAGGGGAACTATTAAATTTAAAGCCAACTGTTAGAATACTTCACCAAAATGTTCAATACATAAACAATAAAACAGAGGAACTAGAGGTAATATTACATGAATATAGGCCAAAAATTCTAGTAGTTACAGAACATGGGCTAAAACAAAATCACATAAGAATATACAACTTGAATATACATATACATGAATATAGGCCAAAAATTCTAGTAGTTACAGAACATGGGCTAAAAGAAAATCACATACGAATATACAACTTGAAGAATTATGTGAAAGTAGCCAGTTTTTGCAGAGCTTCCTATAAAGGTGGTGGGGTTGCCATTTTTTCTAACGATAAATCAACTAAAGCCATAAATATAACAAAATATGCTATAGAATTGATCTTTGAAGCTACAGCACTGGAAACTAAAATTGCTGGGAATTTATGTTGTGTATTAGGTTTGTATCGATCACCAAATGGTGTAATTAAAACTTCTTTGAACAGCTGGAAGGTATAATCCAACACCTCTCAAAAAATATGCTTATTTGATCATTATAGGAGATCTGAACATAGACACAAGTAAAAATACAGACAATACTAAGACCCTACTGGGCTTATTGTGCGTATTCAATCTAACAATAAAAATAGACAAACAAAACAGAGTAACAAAGCATAGTGAAACTGTAATTGATCATGTAATAACAAATATTCCTACATGCTATTGTGACACACAGGTAATAAACTCCACATTAGCAAACCATTTTGCAACCATGATAGACATAAATATTCAGTACAGAAGATATGGGAGATGAGAAGACAGAACTGCCCACATAACATAAATCAGCTAAAAAAATGTTAGAGGCAGAAAACTGGGAAACAATATATGTAGCTAAAGATACAAACACCAAATGGGACCAGTTTTTTTTTCTTTATTCAATTATTATTATGATTTTACATGTCCTGTTAGTAACAGGCTTGTCAAAAAACAACAAAAAAAGAATAGCTGGGTGACTGGAGAAGTAATCCACACCAGAAATATTCTGAGAGTGTATTATGACCTCTCCAAACAAAAAAATACTGAGGCCTACAACACACTGTGTAAAATAGAAAAGAAAGAGTACTGTAGTTTCATCAGAGAAACTAAACCATCATTCATCAGGATGTCTATAGATAAGGGAAAGAACTACTCAAAAGGTTTATGGTCTTTCATTAATGAAGAGAGAGGAAAAGTAATAAATCGGGCAGAGGACATCTGCCCACTGATGAGTGGGAAAGGCAGTGCAAACCCTCTAGAATTAGCCAATACATTTAACAGATATTATATTACTGTAGCAGACGAAGTAATAAGACAAAATAAAACAAATGCAGTAAGTAAATTGTTAAATGCTGCACATACAAATCATAGTATGGTTTTCATAACTACAACAGATACAGAAGTGTCAAACCTAATAAAACAACTTAAAATTAAACATTCATCTGGATTGCATGGTGTCACATCACATCTCATAAAGGAATGCAGAGACTGTATATTAAAACCATTGACACACAAGCTGAATGCTGCGATAGAAGAAGATATATTTCCAGATTCACTGAAAGTAAGTAAAGTGAAACTAATATTTAAGAAAGAGAACAGGGATGAATTAGGAAATTGCAGGCCAATATCATTGATCTCAACATTTGCTAAAATCTATGAAATGATAATAAAGAAAATAGAATTGTAAGTTTTATAACAAAGTACAGTATACTGCATTCATCACAACATGGTTTCAGAGAAGGGAAGTCAACAAAAACAGGATCGACAGATATAATTAAGGACATTCTTAATTTACTTGACAGGCAACAAAAGACTTGTGGGATTTTTATGGACCTATCTAAGGCATTTGACTGTGTGAACCACTCAAAATTAATGATGAAATTATATCAGTATGGAATTAGAGGAAAATGCTATGACATACTTAAATCATACATTACAAATAGGAAACAATGCACGGAAATCAGACATACTAGTGGGGGAAATACAACAAACTACAGATCAGAATCGCAACCTGTTAAACATTGTGTGCCACAAGGGTCAGTGCTTGGGCCAATACTATTTATACTCTACGTAAATGACTTCTCTTACTATATAAATCAGAGACTTATAATGTATGCTGATGACACAACAATCATTTGCACAGCTGACACAAAGGAGGAGCTTGAGAAGGAAGTACTCCTGAATATCAAAAATGCAAATAAATATCTAACACAAAACAACCTGTTTATGAATCAGCCTAAAACAATGAATGTAGTATTTCAGACCCATCATAGTAAAAATTATAATATAAATGGAAAGACTATTAAAGAAGTAACCAGCACAAATTTTCTAGGAACTATAATAGACAAATATTTGGCATGGGGGGAGCACACAGATGCATTGTGTAAAAAGATAAACAAACAGATCTTCATCATGCATAAAACAGCTAAGACTGTGGATGATAAAGTCCTCAGATCAATGTATTATGGACTTGTCTTTCCACACTTGTCTTATTTAGTTCATATATGGGGAAGTGCACAAGCTGGCTACTTAAAAAGAATATTCACAATTCAGAAAAGGGCAGTGAGATGCATTGCAAAAATACCACCAAGTTAGACCTGTCAGCTTATATTTGAAACTATATCTCACAGAGAAATGTATATATAGTTTGAGTGAATACTAAGATGGTGTTTAATTATGTTATACCATTACTGAAATATACCTTTAAAAATTATCATTTCTGTATGTTGTTTGGATTTGTGTGTATATATAATGTGAAACATGTAATATCTTTGTATGCTTATAGACTATTTCTGTTATTTGTATACAATGAAATCAAGTTTGATGTTAATAGCCTATTGTATGACACACCCAATACTCTCAGCTGGATTTTCAGCTGGAGTCCATGGGCAAAGAATAAATAAATAAAGAAGTAAATAAATATGAAATGTTAACTATTATTAATATTTCATTATATTAATTTTCATAGCTTGTTTAACTTTTGACGATATATTTCACAAATATGATTTTGAGCAGTATGCATGCCAGTCTGTTCAGCTGTGAGATTTCCTAATTTCATTACACTGCGGTTGCGTAACTCCACGTATGACGTCGGCACCGGTCCGAGTTGACGTGCTACTCAACGTGTTTTGTGACGTCACTTCCTGCTATTTCTCATTGAGAAGCCATTTCGTCACATGAAACAAAATAAATTCTGCGAAATATCGGTAGCATGCCATATAAAGTAGAACCAATAGAAAGCAAGAACGCTCCCTACTTTCCCAACAGAGAGCAAGACACCGTATTGTGCTTATTTCAGCAGCAGCCTATGTTTGATGGGTTTTATTTTACACACTACACCCCATGCTTCTTTTAAGCACCAACACGTTGAAATGTCTCGACATGAATCGTTATCGGTACGAGTCGTAATAAAATGACTGGAAAAGTCATTTTGGTAGATAAAGAATTTTCGTTTTTAGTTATATTCACATTAGGCCTACAGGTCGTGTGTAATGAGAGTAAGCTGTTTTAAAGCAACGACCCATTTAAGATTCATGAAAACATGTCGTTCTTATTATGACTTATTATACATTTAAGAATCAATAAAAATTTGGAGGATAAAATTAAAAAAGTCGAAAGTGCAGGTGCATGTAAGCTTAGCGTAGTTCACTGAGGCATTGCAATAGAGAACGAGCAATAGAGCAAAGAAGTGTTCGCGTCTTCTAATATGGAACCGTTTCTTTCACCTTCGCCTTTTCCAAACAGTTGCGAGAGTTTCATATGAAATTAGTAAAACAATTTCTGTAATATTTGAGGTTATGTTAATATGAGTACGCTCTGTGTCAAAAGTGTGTGTGTGTGTGTGTGATTTGGTGAACTTTTATAAGCCCTCTTTCCTGAGTGGACATGCATCTTTCATTTTTGTCATATTACACGTTCACGGGTATAAAAATTTCATTTATGTATATCACAGAGAGAACAACATGACTAGTTTACAGCCAAGAAACGAAATGTTCCTTTTAGTAGAGCTAAGATAGGAATTCTATGCGCATCCATTTTTGTGAACAAACTGTATGCTTTGCGAGCCAAATAAATCAGACAACCACCGATGGAGAGCACAAAATCACGTCAACCAGCTCGTGCGTGTGCCAAAAACATTGAGTCTCGTGATGTGGGATATCCCATTTGCGTGCACGTCTACGTTAGCTGACTAGTCCCGTGTGCCGATAGCTTTAGGTTGTTCCCAGAGATGAATCCCTGTGGGGTATTCACCGCATTGATTGCGTTGCACAGCCCGCAATGCTCATATGTAAGGTGAAAAGGATTACAGTTAAATTGTTGACTCAAGTGAGGATAGTGAGCGGTACAGCAGACGTGTTTAAATATAAGGGGAGAAAATAAAAAATATAGAAAATTCTGGGAAACTAATTCCGAATTTAAAAGTTGGATATGCGCTGATGAATCGAACTCCAAATGTGCTAGATGTAGAATCTGTAACGTATCTTTTTTATATGAATTGGGATGCATTAAAAAATTTTTGAAAATGAAAAATCATGTCAAAAAGTGAAGGGGGTGTCATCTAACTAAACACCTGGCAATACTGAGTAGATTTGTGAAATCATCTACCGCAGAAATATCTTTAAATAATCTGGCTCACATTGCAGAAATTAAATTGGCAGGATTCGTGGGAGAACACGGTCTTCCTTTCAATTTTGTAGATCATCTGGAGGGTTTAGTTAATAGTTGCTTTCCTGATTCTTAAGTCGATGACGCTGTAAGTCTGTGTCACACTAAATGTTCCCAGATAGTATAGAACGCGATAGAAGAAAGCCATAAGAAGAAACTTGCAAAAACTGAGACATACAAAATTCAGTCCTCTTACCGATCAGCCAAAGGACGTTAAAAATTCCTGATAAAGACACAAATAGAACTGATATTAGAGTTTGGAATCTTTGTGAAATTTTTAAGCCAGGTGAGTATGAAAGGCTAGTGAAGTTGCAACAAGTAAAAACCTTTATTCGAATCTAATACTTTCATTTTATGAGTACAATATTTCTGAAAACAGTATTGTGGGATTTGCATCTGACGGTTGTAATTCTATAATGGGGTCAAGATACACTGTTGCTACTTGGTCAACTGAAAAATGTCTTGGATTAAATATTCACAAATGCATATGTAACTGGCTTCACATATGTACCAGTGAAGCTTTTAAATGTCTTTCTGGGCATTCTGAAGACCTGTCTAGGAACATTCATAATCATTTCAAACCTAGTGCTGAGAACAGACACTAATGCATTAATTTCAAACTTGTTTGTATATCAGAATTTATAAAATGTTGTATGCATCACACAGAGAAGATGGCTATCTTTGCAGGTCTTTGTAGTGAGAACGTCAGAACAGTGGTATGCTCGCCATCTCTATTTTCATTCTAAAGTCTTAGAGGGGAGGCTGTTTGCGGCAGCAGAAATTCACTGATCGCACAGTGACAACTTTTTAAAATTGTCTAATTAATTTTGGCCCATATTTTTAGCAAAATTCACAGATTTCTGGAGTGGCAAAGTTGTTATCATTAGCTTACATGACAATTTGACAAAGAGTTACAGGGAAATATTGCTTTGCTACAAGGAGTGGTGCTATGTCCAATAAATTGATTGACATTGAGCCCAACAACAAGACAAAGTTTCTTCCTGACAGCCAAGTGTATTTAGGAGTTCAAGTTCTGAACGCATTCAGAAACCAGAAACATACAGGGTGTATCAATAAGAACCATCCGATTTGGCATATCTGTATTTCTAAAACTTGTTGTTGTTGTGGTCTTCAGTCCTGAGGCTGGTTTGATGCAGCCCTCCATGCTACTCTATCCTGTGTAAGCTTCTTCATCTCCCAGTACGTACTGCAACCTACATCCTTCTGAATCTGCTTAGTGTATTCATCTCTTGGTCTCCCTCTACGATTTTTACCCTTCACATTGCCCTCCAATGCTAAATTTGTGATCCCCTGATGCCTCAGAACATGTCCTACCAACCGGTCCCTTCTTCTTGTCAAGTTGTGCCACAAATTTCTCTTCTCCCCAATTCTATTCAGTACCTCCTCATTAGTTACGTGATCTACCCATCTAATCTTCAGCATTCTTCTGTAGCACCCACATTTCGAAATCTTCTGTTCTCTTCTTGTCTAAACTACACTCCTGAAAATTGAAATGAGAACACCGTGAATTCATTGTCCCAGGAAGGGGAAACTTTATTGACACATTCCTGGGGTCAGATACATCACATGATCACACTGACAGAACCACAGGCACATAGACACAGGCAACAGAGCATGCACAATGTCGGCACTAGTACAGTGTATATACACCTTTCGCAGCAATGCAGGCTGCTATTCTCCCATGGAGACAATCGTAGAGATGCTGGATGTAGTCCTGTGGAACGGCTTGCCATGCCATTTCCACCTGGCGCCTCAGTTGGACCAGCGTTCGTGCTGGACGTGCAGACCGCGTGACACGACGCTTCATCCAGTCCCAAACATGCTCAATGGGGGACAGATCCGGAGATCTTGCTGGCCAGGGCAGTTGACTTACACCTTCTAGAGCACGTTGGGTGGCACGGGATACATGCGGACGTGCATTGTCCTGTTGGAACAGCAAGTTCCCTTGCCGGTCTAGGAATGGTAGAACGATGGTTTCGTTGACGGTTTGGATGTACCGTGCACTATTCAGTGTCCCCTCGACGATCACCAGTGGTGTACGGCCAGTGTAGGAGATCGCTCCCCACACCATGATGCCGGGTGTTGGCCCTGTGTGCCTCGGTCGTATGCAGTCCTGATTGTGGCGCTCACCTGCACGGCGCCAAACATGCATACGACCATCATTGGCACAAAGGCAGAAGCGACTCTCATCGCTGAAGACGACACGTCTCTATTCGTCCCTCCATTCACGCCTGTCGCGACACCACTGGAGGCGGGCTGCACGATGTTGGGGCATGAGCGGAAGACGGCCTAACGGTGTGCGGGACCATAGCCCAGCTTCATGGAGACGGTTGCGAATGGCGAGGACGCCGATACCCCAGGAGCAAGAGTGTCCCTAATTTGCTGGGAAGTGGCGGTGCGGTCCCCTATGGCACTGCATAGGATCCTACGGTCTTGGTGTGCATCCGTGCGTCGCTGCGGTCCGGTCCCAGGTCGACGGGCACGTGCACCTTCCGCCGACCACTGGTGACAACATCGATGTACTGTGGAGACCTCACGCCCCACGTGTTGAGCAATTCGGCGGTACGTCCACCCGGCCTCCCGCATGCCCACTATACGCCCTCGCTCAAAGTCCGTCAACTGCACATACGGTTCACGTCCACGCTGCCGCGGCATGCTACCAGTGTTAAAGACTGCGATGGAGCTCCGTATGCCACGGCAAACTGGCTGACACTGACGGCGGCGGTGCACAAATGCTGCGCAGCTAGCGCCATTCGACGGCCAACACCGCGGTTCCTGGTGTGTCCGCTGTGCCGTGCGTGTGATCATTGCTTGTACAGCCCTCTCGCAGTGTCCGGAGCAAGTATGGTGGGTCTGACACACCGGTGTCAATGTGTTCTTTTTTCCATTTCCAGGAGTGTATTTACCATCCACGTTTCACTTCCATACAAGGCTACACCCCATACAAATACTTTCAGAAACGACTTACTGACACTTAAATCTATACTCAATGTTAACAAATATATCTTCTTCAGAAAAGCTTTCCTTCCCTTTGCCAGTATATATTTTATATCCTCCATACATTGGTCATCATTAGTTATTTTGCTTCCCAAATAGCAAAATTCATCTACTACTTTAAGTGTCTCATTTCCTAATCTAATTCCCTCAGCATCACCTAATTTATTTCGACTACATTCCATTATCCTTGTTTTGCTTTTGTTGATGTTCATCCTATATCCTCCTTTCAAGACACTGCACATTCCGTTCCACTGCTCGTCCAGGTTCTCTGCTGTCTGACAGAATTACAATGTCGTTGGCAAACCTTTAAGTTTTTATTTCTGCTCCATAGTTTTTAATTACTACTCCAAATTTTTATTTTGTTTCCTTTTCAGCTTGCTCAATATACAGATTGAATATCATCAGAGATAGGCTACAACCCTGCCTCACTCCCTTATCAACCACTGCTTCACTTCTGTGTCCCTCGACTCTTATAACTGCCATATGGTTTCTGTAAAAATCGTAAATAGCCTTTCGCTCCTTGTAGTTGACCCTGCCATCTTCAGAATTTGAAAGAGAGTATTCCAGTCAACATTGTCAAAAGCTTTCTCTAAGTCTACAAATGCTACAAATGTAAGTTTGCCTTGCCTTAGCCTATCTTCTAAGAGAAGTCATAGGGTCAAAAAAATGGCTCTGAGCACTATGGGACTTAACTGCTGTGGTCATCAGTCCCCTAGAACTTAGAACTACTTAAACCTAACTAACCTAAGGACATCACACACATCCATGCCCGAGGCAGGATTCGAACCTTCGACCGTAGCGGTCGTGCGGTTCCAGACTGTAGCGCCTAGAACCGCTCGGCCACTCCGGCCGGCTCATAGGGTCAGTACTGCCTCACGCGTTCCTAAATGACTCCAGAATCCAAAGTTATTTTCCCCAAGGCCTGCTTCTACCAGTTTTTCCATTGTTCTGTAAGGGATGCATGTTAGTATTTTGCAACCATGATTTATTTAACTGATAGTTCGGTAATTTTCACACCTGTGAACGTTTGCTTTCTTTGGGGTTGGAATTATGAGCATAAGTGCTAACGTCAGCTTTTATTTTTGAAGCACTGGAGGGAGATGCAACACCACATAGAAACAAAGCCTACACAGTTACGCTTGAGAGATCTGTGACGTCACAGATCTGCGGCTAAATACTAGGATCTCTAATAGATTCCCAACAATAAGCGTCTAACGTTAACAGTAATGGGGACACTCGATTACTGACTAATCTGATAGATGTCTCCATGGTCGCGCTACCATGATCCCTTGCGAATCCACGATGATCATTTCTGCTGTTCAGCAAGGGAAGCTTTAAAATGACGTCGAACATATTTGGTGCGTGGCTGTCATCACAGTGATCGTTCCAAAGTATGTGAAATACATAATTCTTCTTAAGACACAACTCACTGATTAAAAAAGTCACAATAGGCGATTAGAATGTTGTAACAAATAGCTGTAACAATTAGCCGTGTTCGATCCCTCCTCCATCTCTCTCACTCCTCTCCGACCTCCCCTCTCTAGGCACATGTTTGTCGAATAACACACGAAATTTTTCACTGTAGGATTCGAGTTGTATATTGCAAGCCGGGATAGTTTTTGGTTGTTGTTAAAATTCTTAACCTAGGTCAGAGACGATCTTCGGCAGAAATGGCAATCATCATTTAAAAAGGGAAACGTTCGACGAGTTACCTGTTTTTTCATGCTTAGCATTATGCATTTCTTCTCATAATAAAGTAAAAATGTTTACATAGGTATTTTTGTAATGCTTCAGACAAAATAAATCTGTCTGAATTTCTCATTGCAGTAAACCATAAAAAGACAGTTGCAGGGCATGAAAGGCAGAATACACATATAAACGTCATATAAATTACGTATGGAAATATTTGTTCTTGATAATAATTTTTCGAAACACATCATGTCAAGTATGAACATACTTAACTTCTGACCATTTCATAATAACTGACTCCTGACTTTGAGCTCATATTCTGGTCTCATTGCATTACAAACATAGAATGTTATATCTTTCCGGAATCTTGGAAATGTCTAATTTTATTCAGTGTGTGAATATCGTGTCTTACCTGAAATAAGGGCAACATATGCGGTAATATTTAAGAGAAACTGTGCTTTCTCTAGATTCATTCGGCGAGTGTCAACTTTAATGACGCATAAAAATCAGTCCGTGATTAGGAGAAAAATTTCCTTTTACACAGTTTAAAGATGCAACATTATTCTATTTGCAGGCAGATTTTCGTTATTTTCTGATGGCTCGTTTCATCGCTATAATGTGAAATGCAAGACGGTGCGATTAAGCTTAGCGTTGTAGCTATTGCAACAGAGAAGGCACTGGTGTTAAGCTTGAAACTGTTTGGCTACATCATATATCTTTCACTGATGAATACTCCTCGAGTTCGTCAGTTAAGAATTTGTCAAGCAATTGTGTTAGTAGCTGCAATATATGCGAGGCTATGGTGTGCCGTAGTTGTCATACCAGTGCGCCACCACAGTTGTAATGCGCCAAAGGCGCCTAGTCATCAGTGAAAAACAGCAACTGCATAGTCGCATTCCAGTACAGCATGGTCGCATTCAGTTTTTGATGCAAATAGAGGCAAATAATACGGGAATTGCAAATAAATGCTTGATAGGCAAGCACCTCACAATAAATGAACATTTGTATAGCACATTTCAACAGTAAAGGGAGAAGTCGATTGGCTAGAATAAATTGTGCAGTGGAGAATGATGACTGAAAAAAACCTGCCTTAATCGCTTTCGCTGCCGGCCTAGGTCTTGCTGCTGCTGTTATTGCAGTCATCAATTTGGATCAGCGACGGTTCTATTGCTATGTCAAGACGGTGGGCTCTTTGTGCTTAACTGTTTTCAGGTTAGTATACATGACTCACGGAATTCCTCCAGATACTTTGGGGACCACCTTCCAGAGCTGGGCGACACAACTGTAAATTACCATTTATTTTAAAATTCTTGTTCTCCTTTGTTACCTAGTTCTTGACAGATGCCTGGATAAGTTCAATGACATTCAATTCGCAATGCACTGTAGGCAACCACACGAGTTTTATTTCCTTCTCCACTGATTGCAATACACATTGCCAACGGTATTTCTGTGTCTTGGAGTGCAGTCGCGCATGTTTCTATAGACGAGCTGTAGTAAATTCCTCATGTAATGTGGCATTACATGGAGCATCTACAATATTGTTTTCCATCCATTCAATAAAAGAATCCTGTTTCCATTTCGCATATGGATTTCGTGATACTGGATTTATCGTCATGTTATATGGATCCTGGTCTAAAACAATCTCAGATTTATTTGGTAATTTTTCGAGAATGCTCCTAAATTACTTTTTGTAGCATTTGGCATTCATTTCAGAATGATAATCTGCACCTCCTTTTTGCCCAGTGAAATATAAGCCAGTATTTTGCAGGAACCCATCTTCATTCCCAATGTGGCACATTATAATCATTTTCCCTGAACTAGACTGTGTTTGAATTACTCCTTTCCAGCTGGACACTTCCTCTGTGATAAGCGTATACATTTTATCATGCATATGGCATTTTTTGTTCCTGCTAATCAAACTTTCTGAAATCATTTGCACCACACAAGCCTCATCAATTTATTAAATAGTCCATCCAGTGTTGCGGAAATGTCTTATTTCCCGCAAGAACTCGTCTCTTTTGCCTGTTACGTTGTTGTTTTCCATCAACACAAGTTTTTGTCAACTTTTCATATCTGAAATCCAATTTTTGAATAGCATGCCAAACAGTTGTTTCATTCATATCAAGAACCCACTTCAGTCTTCAACTTTTCCAACGTGTCTTCCACTGCTGTTCCACACAGAAGTCATGGATTTTTCTGCTTATGACTCCGTGTGTAAACTCATCCAATACAAACTTCTTCGCCTACCAAAACTTTTTTTTGGTGATACAAGACATTAAGTTTCTCAATATTCTCACAAAATTCGCTTCACTGTGCTTTCACTAATACTGAGACATTTAGAAGTTCTCTTTACTAGCTACACTACTGGCTATTAAAATACACCAAGAAGAAATGCAGATGATAAACAGGTATTCATTGGACAAATATATTATACTAGAACTGACAGGTGGTTACATTTTCACGCAATTTGGGTGCATAGATCCCGAGAAATCAGTACCCAGAACAACCACCTCTGGCCGTAATAACGGCCTTGATACACCTGGGCATTGAGTCAAACAGAGCTTGGATGGCGTGTACAGGTACAGTTGCCCATGCAGCTTCAACACAATACCACAGTTGCAATATCGTGCTGAAATGTAGGGTTTCGTAGGGATCGAATGAAGGGTAGAGTCATGGGTCGTAACACATCTGAAATGTAACGTCCACTGTCCAAAGTGCCGTCAATGCGAAGAAGAGGCGACTGAGACGTGTAACCAATGGCACCCCATACCATCACGCTGGGTGATATGCCAGTATGGTGATGACGAATACACGCTTCCAATGTGCGTTCACCGCGATGTCGCCAAACACGAATGTGACCATCATGATGCTGTAAACAGAACCTGTATTCATCGGAAAAAATGACGTTTTGCCATTCGTGCACCCAGGTTCGTCGTTGAGTACACCATCGCAGGCGCTCCTGTCTGTGATGCAGCACCAAGGGTAACCGCAGCCGTGGTCTCTGAGCTGATAGTCCATGCTGCTGCAAACATCGTCGAACTGTTCGTGCAGATGGTTGTTGTCTTGCAAACGTCCCCATCTGTTGACTCAGGGATCGCGACGTGGCTGCACGATCTGTTACAGCCATGTGGATAAGATGCCTGTCATCTCTATTGCTAGTGATACGAGGCCATCGTGATCCAGCACTGCGTTCCGTATTACCATCCTGAGCTCACCGATTCCATATTCTGCTAACAGTCATTGGATCTCGACCAATGCGAGCAGCAATGTCGCAATAAGATAAACCACAATCGCGATAGGCTACAATCCGACCTTTATCAAAGTCGGAAACGTGATGATACGTATTTCTCCTCCTTACATGAGGGCATCACAACAACGTTTCACCAGGCAACGCCGGTCAACTGCTGTTTGTGTATGAGAAATCGGTTGGAAACTTTCCTTGTGTCAGCATGTTGTAGGTGTCGCAACCGGCGCCAGCCTTGTGTGAATGCCCTGAAAAGCTAATCATTTGCATATCACAGCATCTTCTTCTTGTTGGTTAAATTTCGCATCTGTAGCATGTCATTTTCGTAGTGTATCAATTTTAATGGCTAGTTGTGTATAATAAGGAAATGCTCGCGCCCTATTCTTTTTCGGCCTCAAAGCAAGTACGCACAACAATCACCGTAGGCTTTTCACAACGCCATAAATGATTCACGGTTTCACACAAGTAAAAGGCAACTAGTTACATTATGAGCACTGTCTTACACATCTACTCAGCAACGAATGGGAGAACGATTGTTTTCTATCTGACAGGAAGCAGAAATGTAAACATTGCAACAATGAACAATGTCTGGCAAGATGGCACATGCAAGCACGCAGCCCATAGAAATGCAAAAGCAAATAAATTAAAGATGTGATGTTAGCGCTTTATATGGATTTATGTGCAAATGAAAGTAACGGCCGCGAAAGTAAACAACAGAGCTTGCATTTACAGTTTTTGTCTTATTAATGTTTATCACCATTAGGACAAAACGACCAATTGGAAAGCAACAATTCGTCTGGAAGTTGAGTATGATCGTATCTTTAAACTGTGCAAAGGGAGTTTTCCTCCTAATTGCCATCTGACTTCTGTGACTCCTGAAATTTGACACTCGCCAGAACATGATCGAAGAAGCATGATTTCTCTTAGATATTATCGCATATAGGGGCTCTTTTCAATTAAAATGTAATATCCTTACACCAAATAAAAGTAGACATTTCCCTGATTCTGGCAAGGTATAACACATCGATGTTTGTCATGTGATGTGACTAGAACATGAGCTCAAAGTCAGGGGTCAAGTATTAAGAAATGGAGTTATTTAAATCATGAATGACACAGGTCCATGCCTTCCAGAAACATTGATTATGATGAATGAAATTAGGAAATGACATTTTTTGAATAGGTATCGTGTTTGAGTTTATTCGCTCATTATCAAATGATTTTGTAGTTACGTCCCCGCACCATACCTCAAGGAGCTAATTCTGGTGCACACTTCGAGCTCTCCTCACTATCCATGGCTTCACCCATAAATATTTCCATTTCTGTTTCTTTTTAAGCAATGTGCTCACCACCAACACTAAATTAAATCCTGTTGTATAGACGACAACCATTCCCAAGCAACTACAAGGAAAAATTTTATGATAATGTAGCTCCAATGAAATAGTTTGGTCAAAGAAGTCTGACCAAATCTTTTAGGTTTTATGTGATTTCCTTAAATTGCTTCAGGTAAATGCTGGAATGGTTTCCGTGAAAGGGCACAGCCAACCTCCTCCTCCATCTTTCTCTAATCTGATAGGACCTATGGAGAGAAAAGCAAAGAAAAAAAAACCAGTTATGTGTTTGTGACAAATCTTAAACGCACCATTGCTTTGAATTAGCTTTTGCTTAACTTGCGAAGGATCATGGTAGCATGACCATAGGCACATTTATTGCATTTCTCAGTAGACGATTTTTCTTATTGTAGCCCTAAGACAGCTGTAACATGGCAGTTTGAAAGCATGGATTTGCAGTCACTATGTTTATAACAATTGTTATGACAATCTTGTATGTCATGGTTGAAATAAATGCTTCAGAGTATTAACTTACTTACAAGGGAACCTCCCCATCGCACCCCCCTCAGATTTAGTTATAAGTTGGCACAGTGGATAGGCCTTGAAAAACTGAACACAGATCAATCAAGAAAACAGGAAGAAGTTGTGTGGAACTATGAAAAAATAAGCAAAACATACAAACTGAATAGTCCATGGGCAACATAGGCAATATCATGGACAGAGTTAACTGTAATAAGTTTAGTGTCTGTGTTTTGCGACCGCACCGCAAATCCGTGCGATTAGTAGACGAAAGGACGTGCCTCTTCAATGGGAACTGAAAACATTTGATCGATACGTCATAGGTCAACCGATTTCTCCACAGGAAAACACATCTGATATATTCTATACGACACTGGTGATGGCATGTGCGTCACATGACAGGAATATGTTGTCGACCCACCTAACTTGTACACTTCGCGAATGGGTAAAAAGATTCTTCTACCTTGCCCGATTTAGGTTTTCTTGCGGATGTGATAATCACTCCCAAAAAATTGATCGCGTCGAACGGACGGACGGACAGGTAATAATTGTCTGGAAATAAAAAATTAAAATTTTCACTCGTGGCAAGACTTGAACCAAGGACTTCTCATTCTGCAGCTGCTCACGCTAACCACGGGACCACGGCACTCCTGAGGTCACACTATGCTTGATCTTGCCAATCTTGCGCATGGACTACTCAGTTTGTATATTTTGCTTATTTTTTTCATAGTTCCACACTTCTTCCTGTTTTCTCGATTGATCTGTGTTCAGTTTTTCAAGGCCTATCCACTGTGCCAACTTATAACTAAACCTGAGGGGGGTGCGATGGGGAGGTTCCCTTGTTAGCGTCTTTTCTAAATGCTGCATATGTGTTGCATGCCCAATTCTAGGGGAAGTTATGAGAATGGTCCTAAAGATAGCATGTTTATGTTGCCGTCTGACAAAGCCTTAAGACTGAAGTGGTTCTCAGCAATTCACAGGAGAGCCTGGATCACCAGTAAACAGTCTGCTGTAAGTATCTGCACATTTATCTTGATTAATATGTTGTTACTTTTTTTTAGTAACGTAATGCTACAGAACTGAAAATATTAACCAATAGGCCTACTATAATGGAGTGTTATACAATGTCACTTTGTGCAGACTTGAGTCAGATTTCCTTTGTCAGTTTGCATCCTATCACTAGATTAACTGTAAGATGTTTAGATATGTGAATCACATTTCATTGCACATGAACTTTTAAGGAATGCCGGCGCATATGACCAACAAACTGTCTGACTCCTTATGGCACCTTTGGACCATAACATTTAAAGTGGCAAAAAAATTATTTAGTACATAGTAGTGAATACTTGTAATATGTTTTTAAAAAATCAAAATTATAGTACCAATTCTTTAATTTTTTTCCGGTGTTGATAGTGGTCCAGCCCAGAAAAGTACATTATAAAAATTGCTGTATTAATGTCGTGTTTATCTCTCTATTTCCAGATGCTGACCCCTAAAATTTTTCCAGGGTGCCCTACTTATTTGTCTTTGTAGCACACATCTACTCTAAAAGCTCCAGATAGTTGTTGAGACCATTTGGAAAACAGGGGACTCAATGTAACCATTTAGCAGAATGTGAAATCGCTTGCAAAAATGAGTCGATTTCATTTAGCAGTTAAGAAGAATGCAAAACTAACTGGTGTGATTGTGAAAAGCACAATGGCTGGTTCGCAATAAACAAAGCAAACAGTTTGCTTCTTGTGTTCTTGAAGAATGATGCTTATCCAGGGATTGTGTTACGTAGTTGTAAATAGTGATTTATTGCTAAGTGTCATTGTTAATGACGCTGCATTAAAGCATCCTGGAAATATGAAGTTACCCATGAAAGTAAGTGTCCCCCAACTAGACGAACAAAACTTTTGTTTGATTTTTTTTTACAAATGAAGCATGTTGTAGTCATACTTATTAGTAGCATACATGCAACATAATGAACTCACACAAACACCTGTCTTCTGTCAATTGTGCTGGCAGACTGATCTGTAGCTTTGCCAGTTTCAAAAACAAATTGTCAATAACATCTTGTTATAGTTTCCCCATTGCTTACTGCATTTGTTGCATGTTTCCCAGGTCACTGGTGAAAGTCAGTGACTTGTACTGAACATTCCTCTACATCCGTGGTGCATTTCATGAGTATATATATACAGAGCTTCAGAAAGACCATATCACTTCCACAGAAGTCTAAAGGGATACAAAACGAATTTATTTTTGAGTGAACATGTTAAGGAAAACAGTACTGCAGATAAAAAAAGGCTACATATTATGGAATAATTATTGACAGCACTCCCAATGAAAGCAGAACTGACAAAATGAGTAACATAATTATATACATCCATATAGAAGACAATATTGTGGAAATTCAAGAATCCTTCTTAGAGTCTCTGTGTTGGGAAAGACAGCAGAGGTTATGTCAAAATATATTCAACAGCAGCTGGGAGAAGACTGGCTGGATATTGTGTTGTGCAGGTCTCAAGGTCATGGCAATGCCGCACCAATGTCAGGTTTTCATGGACTGGTACAACAAAAGATACGACAAGCCATATCCATGGCATTTCATGAGCCACACATGGTCCCCCAGGTCTTTCCAAATGGTGAGCACCTCAGGGAGCTCAGTATTCTCTTCCTGGGTATGGACTTGGCGACCCAGGGTTTCCTGAGTTGGGGATTAGTATGCACCGCCACCCCCTGCAACCGTAACCTCTGGTCATATTTCAGCAGCCACTATATGGTGCGATGGTGGAACACTGTACATTACAGGGAACAGGGATCTTGGCTTCACCACCTGAGTCGCAATGATGGCACAAAACTCTTAAAAGACACCTCACTCTTAAGGTGTGCTGGGTGCAGATAAGATGCGTGGCTATTGAGGCAGAACAGTCTTTAGCAGACAACCTCTGTGAAACCTGCCATACCTCAGTTGTAAGAGGCTTACCTCTTCTCAGCAAGTGGGGCTCTGTCTGAGAGGATGAATGACTCCAGCGACTTGTAGGAGCAAAATAGCTCACAGTAGCAATACCTTCAACCTCCAGTGGAAGGAGTGGGCCACTGGAGGGTTTACCTACCCACTCCACAAAGAGACCTCTGGTGGTGTGTCCATCTGATATATCTATTTTTATGTTGAATAGCAGTAACAGAAGGAGGAAGAGGGCACATTCAAAAGAATATCTACATTCTATATACAGAAGGGAGTGGAGGGGATTTCAACAGCAAGTTATGCAAAGGAAAAAGCTTCGAGGATATACTGTAACTGCTGAAATGCAAGGCATCTTCAATTACAGCACACGTTTTACCAAGTAGTGACCTTATGTACCTAGACACTGCTGAATTTTAACAGAATGGTACGATGAAGGTATATTCAAAGTGAGAAATGTGACAAAACGGGTTGATGGTGAAGTAGGAAAAACACCTACCTTGCTCATCTTTAATTCAGCTACAGGGTGACAATTACTAAACAATATGAAAAAACGTAAATTAGTTACAAACTCCAATGTGCACACACTTTATTCAACATGTAAACATCACTATAGATATTCAGATCCAGGTTATGAGGTGTACGATATGCCTGCCATCATTGCCGATCATGTGGAGCAGACGAATAGCAAAATTCTGCATGACCCACTGAAGCATCAGAACACTGATTCTATCGATGACCTCCTGAATGGCTGTTTTCAGTTCAGCAATGGTTTTGGCGTTACTGTGAACACCTTGTCTTCAATATAGCCACACAAAAAAAGGACTCACATGTGTTCAGATCCGGAGAATATGGCAGCCAATTGAGGCCCATGCCAGCGGCCTCTGGGTACCCCAGAGCTATAATGCAGTCTCCAAAGTGTTACTCCAGGACATCACACTCTCTCCTGCTTCGATGGCATCAAGTTCTGTCTCGAATGAACCACATCTTGTCGAAATTAGGGCACTTTGGATAATGGGGATAAAATCATCTTCCAAAACCTTCACGTACTGTTCAGTAGTCACCATGCCATCAAGGAATATCACACTGATTATTCTGTGACTGCACATTGCACAGTCACCCGTTGAGGTTGAAGAGACCTCTCAATCACAAAATGGGGATTCTGTCCCCAAATGCACCAATTTTGTTTGCTGACAAACCCATCCAAATGAAACTGGGTTTCGTCACTAAAACAAATGATAAGGCGCGTACTAATTCCCATCATGCCTCGTGGCCAACTGTGCAGTTTGAACATCCTTATGATGATATTATTTTATATAGTTCAATAATTGTTACCCTGTACATTACCTCGTTACGTACAGGCTGGTTTCTTATGTCTTAAGTCTGTATATCTCCAGTCCTGTGTGTTCCTTTCTGTGCCAGAGATTTGGGGAGACAGTTCCAGTGTGCAAAGGAAAGCTGACCTGTGGAAGACGATGTTTACACACTCATGAGCCCAGGCTCACTGTGCACCCAAACCTCTTGTGTTAATTGCTCCAGCACACATCTACTCTGGTCACAGGAATCTGCTCTTGATGTACATGAACAGAAGATCCAGGAATTTCTGGTCATCAGGCGATTACTGACACAGAGGCAAAAATAGTTTTTGAGGCTATGCAACCTCCGACACTAACAGTTTCTGCGACAAGAGAAGCAGTGCAAAACTGGATTGTGAACTTCACACTTCTCTTACTACAGTTGACTTACTTGAAACGTTTAGCCGATCCTCTTCTCTGTATATGCAGCTGTGTCGATCTCCACAACTTCTCCGAAGAAATAATGCTGGTTAGAGGAACCAAAAAAATTACTATCTCTCTCACTTGAAATAACTCAGTACTCTCATACTTCCAGTTCAGCTCAGGCGTATTTTCCTTTCCACAAGTTTCATATAAGCATACAAACTCTTGCAAGTCAACTGCACCAATACTCATTAGATACAATTAAATATAATCACAATTGCCTAGTTTTAACAACCAAACAATTTATATACGTCCCAGCGTCTTGCTTTGTTCAGAGCTAAGACATGAAGTAAGTTAAAAGTCTATATATACGAAGACAGTAACTTGTTCTCGAAAGAACAGTTACTGTTGATGACCATGCAGCTTTTCCCTGGAATAAATGATGACTAACTGACAACCTCAGCTGCCGACAGGTGTTGTTGATATACCTCAATGTAGCACACATTTTCAGCTGTCCACATCGAGGTATATCAACAACACCTGTCGGCAGCTGAGGTTGTCAGTTAGTCATCATTTATTAAAAGTCTATATTCAAATGTTCATTTTTATTTTTTTTCAACAATCACATTCACTAACACAGCAAAGAATAGCATTTAATTATTCTGTGTCCTCTCATCCTCTCACACAGCGTCTGTGGTTCTTGTGGCCAACACCTGTCAGCGCTGTTCGACTGCCTCGCTTATTGTCTTCTCATTACAAACTTCCAACTTGCACACAGAAACCAGTGGCACAGTAGATACGTTTCCGCTCTCTTACTTACTTTTAAAATATTGGGTGTTCGAGATGGTGGAAGGCCGAGTCTCTCTAGAATTTTCATCGAAATTCTTGAGTCACTACAACACTTGTACCCTCATTCTCTGCCACTGTCAAGCAACCAGTTATATCAAGTCTGATGCTTCAACACAAACAGCCAGGACAGATGCTAGTGCGTCTGCCATTGTGAAGCAACCAGTAGCCAAGTCTGATGCCTTGATGCAAACTCACAGTGCAGGTGCTGATGTATTCATCAGGTGTTTGCAGCTGCACCTATCAAGGCACTGCTGTAGTTATTAGTTTGCCAGAACCACCAGTGTTGAGTTCTATGGAAAAGCAGGTGACTTCTACTCCAAAAAAGAAATCTGGTTACAAGACAACTACTTCTACTTATTTACCATTTTCCCCACAGAAAGGGAAACCACTGGATGGGAAGGCAAAGCCTAAAAAGTATGATGTCAAGCCCTCTGACTGTAGTGCTTCAGTACCTTCTAATGGGGAAGACTGTTCGATGGACCTAGACATATGTTTGGGTGATCCACTGAGCCCGCCACCTTTTCATCTACATCTACATCTACATTGATACTCCGCAAGCCACCCAACGGTGTGTGGCGGAGGGCACTTTACGTGCCACTGTCATTACCTCCCTTTCCTGTTCCAGTCGCGTATGGTTCGCGGGAAGAACGACTGTCTGAAAGCCTCCGTGCGCGCTCTAATCTCTCTAATTTTACATTCGTGATCTCCTCGGGAAGTATAAGTAGGGGGAAGCAATATATTCGATACCTCATCCAGAAACGCACCCTCTCGAAACCTGGCGAGCAAGCTACACCGCGATGCAGAGCGCCTCTCTTGCAGAGTCTGCCACTTGAGTTTATTAAACATCTCCGTAACGCTATCACGGTTACCAAATAACCCAGTGACGAAACGCGCCGCTCTTCTTTGGATCTTCTCTATCTCCTCCGTCAACCCGACCTGGTACGGATCCCACACTGATGAGCAATACTCAAGTATAGGTCGAACGAGTGTTTTGTAAGCCACCTCCTTTGTTGATGGACTACATTTTCTAAGCACTCTCCCAATGAATCTCAACCTGGTACCCGCCTTACCAACAATTAGTTTTATATGATCATTCCACTTCAAATCGTTCCGTACGCATACTCCCAGATATTTTACAGAAGTAACTGCTACCAGTGTTTGTTCCGCTATCATATAATCATACAATAAAGGATCCTTCTTTCTATGTATTCGCAATACATTACATTTGTCTATGTTAAGGGTCAGTTGCCACTCCCTGCACCAAGTGCCTATCCGCTGCAGATCTTCCTGTATTTCGCTACAATTTTCTAATGCAGCAACTTCTCTGTATACTACAGCATCATCCGCGAAAAGCCGCATGGAACTTCCGACACTATCTACTAAGTCATTTATATATATTGTGAAAAGCAATGGTCCCATAACACTCCCCTGTGGCACGCCAGAGGTTACTTTAACGTCTGTAGACGTCTCTCCATTGATAACAACATGCTGTGTTCTGTTTGCTAAAAACTCTTCAATCCAGCCACACAGCTGGTCTGATATTCCGTAGGCTCTTACTTTGTTTATCAGGCGACAGTGCGGAACTGTATCGAACGCCTTCCGGAAGTCAAGAAAAATAGCATCTACCTGGGAGCCTGTATCAAATATTTTCTGGGTCTCATGAACAAATAAGGCGAGTTGGGTCTCACACGATCGCTGTTTCCGGAATCCATGTTGATTCCTACATAGTAGATTCTGGGTTTCCAGAAATGACATGATACGCGAGCAAAAAACATGTTCTAAAATTCTACAAGAGATCGACGTAAGAGATATAGGTCTATAGTTTTGCGCATCTGCTCGACGACCCTTCTTGAAGACTGGGACTATCTGTGCTCTTTTCCAATCATTTGGAACCCTCCGTTCCTCTAGAGACTTGCGGTACACGGCTGTTAGAAGGGGGGCTAGTTCTTTCGCGTACTCTGTGTAGAATCAAATTGGTATCCCGTCAGGTCCAGTGGACTTTCCTCTATTGAGTGATTCCAGTTGCTTTTCTATTCCTTGGACACTTATTTCGATGTCAGCCATTTTTTCGTTTGTGCGAGGATTTAGAGAAGGAACTGCAGTGCGGTCTTCCTCTGTGAAACAGCTTTGGAAAAAGGTGTTTAGTATTTCAGCTTTACGCGAGTCATCCTCTGTTTCAATGCCATCATCATCCCGTAGTGTCTGGATATGCTGTTTCGAGCCACTTACTGATTTAACGTAAGACCAGAACTTCCTAGGATTTTCTGTCAAGTCGGTACATAGAATTTTACTTTCGAATTCAATGAACGCTTCACGCATAGCCCTCCTTTTGAACTCCGCTCCTACGCCACAAGACTTGGTGAGGGTTAAACAAAATGATTAAGCTGGGTCCCATTCTTCAATGAAATTTAAATGGTTACTGGAAGCATTTGGAAGATTTACAACTGTTTGTACAAGAACAGCCTTCAGGAGACGTACTTCAAGGTCATAAATTATCCTATACTATCAGGATTTTAACCTCCACATGAAGGATGACTTAAGTGGTGACCATGCAAACGGTGGTATGGTTGTGTTCATCAGTAAAACACTCCATTACCTTGCTCATCATCCTCACCATTGAGATACAAGTGGCTATAGTGGCAATGTGTGCCCTCTTACCTTATAGCATGATCTGTGGAACCCCACCACAGCAACTGCTTGATGGTACACTACTTACTTATCTCATGTTATAATAACTTCGCCCCCATTCTTATTACTTGATGACATCAATCCACATCACATGCTCTGGGGCTCTTCTACTATCTGCCCTGGGAGTCAGGTGACAGAGGCTCCAAATGTCAGTCGATATCTGCATACTTAATACTTGGGATACAACACAGTTATGCACAGTTACTGGGTCATTCTCTGCTAAAGGTCTCTACCTATGCTCTCCTGCCCTCAGAGATACCACTACATGGGAAGTGGCTAATGATTTACACTCCAACGATGACTTGCCCATCTAGTTTCATCCAGCTGTAAATACAAGACCTGAATGGAGGCCACCTAAGCAGCTGTTTGGCAGTGTGAACTGGCTGCTATACAGCCAACGGTTTGTCTGCCAATACTGTTATGACACGCAGGAGTGGGTGGACCAAATCACAAATGTGATGCATCATGCTGCTGATTCCTCCGTTCCTACATCTTCTAGCCACACTAAAAGAAAAAGCGTCCCTTGGCTGAACAAGGAATGTCAGTTAGGAGTTAGGAACATGGTGCTGTGTTACATTGGTTTAGGAAAAGAACATGTGGAGTTTGTTTCCCAGCCTTTTGGCAGGCAAGGGATAAAGCTAGGTGAATCATCAAGAAGAGAAAGCAGTGCATGTGGGGAGAATTTTTAATATGCATTAACTGTTCTGTACCAGCAATGAAAGCATGGTAATTACATCTACATCTACATCCATACTCTGCAAGCTACATTATGGTGTGTGGCGGAGGGTACTTTGAGTACCTCTATCGGTTCTCCCTTCTATTCCAGCCTCGTATTGCTCGTGGAAAGAAAGATTGTCGGTATGCCTCTGTGTGGGCTCTAATCTCTCTGATTTTATCCTCATGGTCTCATCGCGAGATATATGTAGGAGGGAGCAATATACTGCTTGAGTCGTCGGTGAAGGCATGTTCTCGAAACTTCAAATTACACGATTACTAAATGATCCTGTAACGAAGCGCACTGCTCTCCGTTGGATCTTCTCTATCTCTTCTATCAACCCTGTCTGGTACGGATCCCACACTGGTGAGCAATATTCAAGCAGTGGGCGAACAAGTATACTGTAACCTACTTCCTTTGTTTTTGGATTGCATTTCCTTAGGATTCTTCTGATGAATCTCAGTCTGGCATCTGCTTTACTGACGATCATCTTTATATAATCATTCCATTTTAAATCACTCCTAATGCCTACTCCCAGATAATTTATGGAATAACTGCTTCCAGCTGCTGACCTGCTATATTGTAGCTAAACGATAAAGGATCTTTCTTTCTGTGTATTTGCAGCACATTACACTTGTCTACGTTGAGATTCAATTGCCATTCCCTGCACCACATGTCAATTTGTTGCAGATCCTCAAGCATTTCAGTACAATTTTCCATTGTTACAACCACTCGATATACCACAGCATCATCTGCAAAAAGCCTCGGTGAACCTCCGATGTTATCCACAAGGTCATTTATGTATATTGTGAATAGCAACTGTCCTACGACACTCCCCTGTGGCACACCTGAAATCACTCTTACTTCGGAAGACTTCTCTCCATTAATTCAGAAGATTTCTGGGAATAAAGGTCCATACCCAATATCTGCCATAATTATTACAGAAATAGCAAACAGCACCTCTGGAAATAGCACAGACATTGACAAAACATTTTTGTGATTTGCCCTCCACCTATTACATCACTTTTGATTCCATCACAATAGGGAACACATGGAGAAATTGTGACTACATTTTTTATCTGACATCTTGGAGCCATATAACTGTCCTTTCTCCATGCTGGAACTACAGTCGGCACTAACTGACGCGTGTGACACTGTTCCAGGACCTGACAGTATTCAACATGACATGTTATGATACCTAAGCCTTTTCAAGCAAATATGGGCTGAAGGCTATTATCTGGATCCCTGGTGGGACGCAAACCTTATACCACTTTTAAAGCCATGGAAAGACAGGTTTTCTCTAAATAGCTGCAGGAGTGTTGTGCTTACTAGCTCTATAGGAAAGACCTTTGCACAGATGATAAACTGACACCTAGTGTGGACTCTCAAAACCGAGGGATTGCTCGGCTATTTCCAATCTGGATACTGGAAATACCGGTCCGTGTCTGACAATCTCCTCCAATTAGAGGAAGTGATACAAAGATTCATTCCTACGTAAACAACAGTTTAATAGTAACTTTTTCGATCTGGAGAAAGTCTACGATACCACCTGGAGACACATTATCTTCCATAAACTACATAAATGGGGATTTCATGGGTATCTTCCCATCTTGCTGCAGTCTTTCCTCAGTGAATGATGTTTCTGGTATCGAGTCGATGCTACATACTCCAATCCATTCCCTCAATGGAATGGTGTTCTGAGCATCACCCTTTTTTCTACAGTTATTAATAGTACCTCTTCCACAATGAGGAACCCAGTCAATTATTCTTATTTGTGGACGATTTTGCAGTATTCTACTCTTCCTCCAGTCTCCCAGTTACTACACATCAACTACAGCTGACCCTTAAGAGGCTGGAGTATTGTGCCTGATACCTCTAGTTTTAAATTCTCCAAAGATAAAACTGTATGTCTTTAATCGTTCACAACAGTGTTTTCCCTACCAGAACTCCAGCTGAGGAGAACCATCTTGGATTTAATGACTTCACTGAGGTGGTTGGGCCTCACTTTTGATCAGAGGTTAAGTTGGCTGCCACACCTGTATTACCTATTATGCAGATGTATAATGGCACAAAACATCTTAAAATGTATTAGTGGTATGAACTGGGGAGCAGAATGATTCAGTTTTCTCGCACTCTATAGAACCATCGTACACACACAGTTTGACTAAGTCATCATAGTATATGGATCAGCTAGGCCTTCTTATTTACAGATGTTGGACGCTGTAAAACATGTGTTAGGCTGGCAAAAGGTGCCTACCAAACCAGTCCCATACCTAGCCACTGTGCAGAGGCTGGTGAGCTACCTCTCACCATCTGGCATGAACTGGCTCATGGAGTGACGTGTACAAAATTGCAGTCCATCTCTGATCATCCTGCTGTCAGTGTTAAAGCTAAACAACCCACATAACACAGGTTTACTGGTCGGCAGGTTGGTAAGCCTTTTTCTGTCCACATGAAGGAATATCTTGAGGAACTTGGCATACCTCACATACCAGTTCTTAAACAGGGATGGGGCAAAGTCCCTTCCTGGATGACTGACAGGTCCATTTTTAACTTGGACACGATAGAATACAACAAGCTCACAACCCTACCTTCAGTTTTAAGATGGATTTTCAACGCCATTTTATTGGAGCACAAGGAGGTTTTTCACCGATGGATCGGAGCAAAGGGACAATGTCACTTTTACTGTTATCTTCCCACATTTTATCATTTGACTCTGCCAACCAAGCCACTTCTTTGTGTACTATGCAGGTCATGAAGGTACTGCAGCACATGAAACTTCTTTGTATGACTAGATCTACTGGAACTTGTATCTGTCACTATTGTTATGTGGCCTCTCTTTTCGTTTTCAAAACAGTACTCTCCATTCTTGAGCACCACGTTCTTGTGAAGGGTGTTGTTGATCAAGCTGTTTAGCACCTAAAAATTTTAAATCCACCCATCCATCCAAACCAAAAGCTCTGTTCAGTCCCTCTGCCAATCACACTCTAAATCTTTGTGAAGTTCATGCAATCTCAAGTGTTCCCTCTAGTGTGTCCTGTTTTAGAACTGCAGAGAAGGTATATCCATTCTTCTCATCTTTTCCATGTAGATGGGCATTACTTGCAGGGGGTGAAAAACACAAGCAAAAGTTTGAAACAGTTGTCTGATACCAGAGTGGTCATTACAGTTCAGATCATCATAAAAGAAAAGATGAAAACAATTGTGAACACTTTGGAAGATTCAAAGGCAAACTTTGGTACTAGATCTGCACCAAGCTTGCTCCTTTCAACAATTGTACCTTTTTGACCGACATTAAAGTTTGGCACACAACACTGGAGGAAATAAATGTAGTTCAATATCTACAGTTTCCAAAAATGACTTTTGACAAAGCACTCACTAAATTAAACATCCTAAATGAGTTATTAGTAATGGAACAAACTAAAATTATACACAATGCTGTTGCTTTTCGCACTAAAAAATACAATGATATGGACATAAACACTAACCAACGACGAAGGAGGAGGTTAAATAAAATGATGCTGGGTGAACAAGCTCACAAATAAGAATTATCTTTGCTCTACGGTGAACCAACAACTACTAGCCAATTAGTCATTTAGTAATTTAAAGAAAAGTTTTATATAGAATTATTTTAGTGACATTGACAATGTTAGTAAAGTACAGGCACAGAAACATGTAGTGTAATAAATAGTACTAACTTTCTCATGGTAAAGTTACAAAACTAACTGATATGGTTTCCAGACACATAAAATAAAACAGGACATGTGGCCTGTAATTGAAAAAGTGTCATGATGATCTCTCCATTGGCAAAGATTCTGGAATAGTCCCCCATTTGGATCTCTGAGAAGGGACTGCCAAGGGGGAGGTTACCATGAGAAAAAGCTTGAATAATCAACGGAAGGATAATGTTCTACAGATCGGGGCATGGAATGACAGAAGCTTGAATGTGGTAGGGGAACTAGAAATCTTAAAAAAGGAAATGTAAAGGCTCAATCTAGATATAGTAGGGGTCAGTGATGTGAAGTGGAAAGAAGACAAGGACTTATGGCCAGATTAATGTTGTTGTTGTGGTCTTCAATCCAGAGACTGGTTTGATGCGGCTCTCCATGCTACTCTATCCTGTGCAAGCTGCTTCATCTCCCAGTACCTACTGCAACCTACATCCTTCTGAATCTGCTTAGCGTATTCATCTCTTGATCTCCCTCTACGATTTTTACCCTCCACACTGCCCTCCAATACTAAATTGGTGGCCCTTGATGCCTAA
This sequence comes from Schistocerca americana, assembly GCF_021461395.2. NCBI lineage: Eukaryota > Metazoa > Arthropoda > Insecta > Orthoptera > Acrididae > Schistocerca > Schistocerca americana. The sequence goes on along the minus strand of NC_060119.1, from coordinate 706,563,037 downwards.
GAACATGTCCTACCAACCGATCCCTTCCTCTTGTCAAGTTGTGCCACAAACTCCTCTTCTCCCCAATTCTATTCAATACCTCCTCATTAGTTATGTGATCTACCCATCTAATCTTCAGCATTCTTCTGTAGCCACATTTCAAAAGCTTCTATTCTCTTCTTGTCCAAACTATTTATCGTCCACGTTTCACTTCCATGCATGGCTACACTCCATACAAATGCTTTTAGAAATGACTTCCTGACACGTAAATCTATACTCAATGTTAACAAATTTCTCTTCTTCAGAAACGCTTTCCTTGCCATTGCCTGTCTACATTTTATATCCTCTCTACTTGACCATCATCAATTATTTTGTTCCCAACTCCTCTACTACTTTAAGTGTCTCATTTCCTAATCTAATTCCCATCAACAGCAGCAGAAAATGGTATAACGGGAGTATGTTTTGTTATGAATAGGAAGGCAGTGTGTGTTACTGAGAACAGTTCAGCAATAGGGTTGTTCTTATCAGAATCAACAGCAAACCAACATTGACAACGACAGTTCAGGTATACATTCCGACGTCGCAAGCCGAAGATGAAGAGATGAAGAAAGTGTATGAGGATACTGAAAGGGTAATACAGTATGTAAAGGGTATGAAAATCTAATAGTCATTGGAGATTGGAATGCAGTTTTAGGGGGAGTAGAAGAAAAGATTACAGGAGAATATGGGCTTGGGAGAAAGAATGAGAGAGGAGAATGACTAATTTAAGTTCTGTAACAAGTTTCAGCTAGTAACAGCGAATACTCTGTTCAAGAATCATAAGAGGAGGAGATATACTTGGAAAAGGCCGGGTGATACAGGAAGATTTCAGTTAGATTACGTTGTGGTCAGACAGAGATTCCAAAATTGGATACTGTATTGTAAGGCGTACCCAGGAGCAGACATAGGCTCAGATCACAATATATTAGTGATGAAGAGAAGGCTAAAGTTTATATTTGGAAAAGGCCGGGTGATATGGGAAGATTTCAGTTAGATTCAGTTCAGACAGAGTGTCCAAAACCATATACCAGATTGTAAAGCGTACCCAGGAGCAGACATAGACTCACATCACAATAAAGTAGAGATGAAGAGTAGGCTGAAGTTTAAGACATAGTCAGGAAGAATCAATACGCAAAGAAGTGGGATACGGAAGTATTGAGAAATTATGAGATACAGTTGAAGTTCGCTAAAGGCTATAGATACAGCAATAAGGAATAGCTCAGTAGGCAGTACAGATGAAGAGGAATGGATATCTCTAAAAAGGGCCAAATCAGAAGTTGGGAAGGAAAACATAGGTACAAAGAAGGTAACTGCGAAGAAACCATGGGTAACAGAAGAAATACTTCAATTGATCGATGAAAGGAGGAAGTATAAAAATATTCCGGGAAACTCAGGAATAGAGAAATACAAGGCGCTGAGGAATGAAATAAATAGGAAGTGCAGGGAAGCTAAGACGAAATAGCTGCAGGAAAAATGTGAAGACATCGAAAAAGAAATGATTATCAGAAGGACAGACTCAGCGTACAGGAAAGTCAAAACAACCTTTGGCGACATTAAAAGCAAGGGTGATAACATTAAGAGTTCAATGGGAATTCCACTGCTAAATGCAGAGGAGAGTGTGGATAGGTGGAAAGAATACTTTGAAAGCCTCTATGAGGGAGAAGATTTGTCTGATGTGACAGAAGAAGAAACAGAAGTCATTTTAGAAGAGGTAGGGAGGGTCCAGTATCAGAATCAGAATTTAAAAGAGCTTTGGAGGACTTAAGATCAAATAAGGCAGAAGGGATAGATAATATTCCACCAGAATTTCTAAAATCCTTGGGAAAACTGGCAACAAAACGACTGTTCACGTTGATGTGTAGAATGTATGAGTCTGGCGACAAACTATCTGACTTTCGGAAAAGCATCATGCACACAATTCCAAAGGCTGCAAGAGCTGACAAGTGCGAGAATTATCGCACAATCAGCTTAACAACTCATGCATCCATGTTGCCTACAAGAGTGATATACAGAAGAATGGAAAAGAATATTGAGGGTGCACTAGATGATGATCAATTTGGTTTTAGGAAAGGTAAAGGGATGAGAGAGACAATTCTGACGTTGCGGTTAATAGTGGAAGCAAGACCAAAGAAAAATCAAGACACGTTCATAGGATTTGTCAACCTGGAAAAAGCGTTCGACAATGTAAAATGGTGCAAGATGTTCAAAATTCTGAGAAAAGTAGGGGTAAGCTATACGGAGAGATGGGTCATATACAATACATGCAACAGCCAAGAGGGAGTAATAAGAGTGGTGACCAAGAACGAAGTGCTCGTATTAAAATGGGTGTAAGACAAGGGTGTAGCTTTTTACCCCTACTGCTCAATCTGTACATTGAGGAAGCAATGATGGAAATAAAAGAAAGGTTCAGTAGTGGCATTAAAATTCTAGGTGAAAGGATATCAATGATATGGTTTGCTGATGACCCTGCTATCCTCAGTGGAAGTGAAGAAGAGTTACATGATCTGCTGAATGGAATGAACAGTCTAATGAGTACAGAATATGGATTGACAGTAAATCGAAGAAAGACGAAGCTAATGAGAAGTAGTAGAAATGAGAACAGCAAGAAACTCAACATCAGGATTGATGGTCACAAAGTAGATGAAGTGAAGGAATTCTGCTACCTAGGCAGTAAAATAACCAATGATGGACAGAGCAAGGACGACATCAAAAGTCTATCAGCAATGGCAAAAGGGGCATTCCTGGCCAAGGGAAGTCTACTAACATCAAATATTGGCCTTAATTAGAGAAAGACATTTCTGAGAATGTATCTGGAATACAGCATTGTATGGTAGTGAAACATGGACTTTGGGAAAACTGGAACAGAAGAGAATCGAAGGATTTGAGATGTGGTGCAACAGACGAATGTTGAAAATTAGGTGGACTGATAAGGTAAGGAATAAGAAGGTTCTGTGCAGAATCGGCGAGGAAAGGAATATATGGAAAACACTGATAGGAGAAGGAACAGGATGATAGGACATCTGTTAAGACATGAGGGAATGGCTTCCATGGTACTAGAGAGAGCTGTGGAGGGCAAAAACTGTAGAGGAAGACAGAGATTGGAATACGTCCAGCAAATAATTGAGGACATTGGTTGCAAGTGCTACTCTGAGATGAAGAGGTTAGCACAGGAGAGGAATTTGTGGGGGGCCGCATCAAACTAGTCAGAAGACTGATGACAAAAAATTAATTTTCTATTATTCTGTTCTTTATACTCTTATCGCGTAACTGTTGTGCTACATGCTGATTTGCATTCGAAGTTTCTCAGTGATCTATTTTAAGCATGTATATTACAGTTAGCAGAGCATGAAAGTACACAAATTATAAAAACTGATCTTTTTTGTCAGCCATTGCATCTATATTATTCATTTTTTTAATAAAATGTACACTACAAACACACCAATTTAAAAGCAGATTGTGCAGCATCACTTGGTTTCGGCACCCCAGGCCTCCAGTGGGTTTAGTCCACCACTGCACCAACCACACTGTGTGTGTTTGCCAGTAAAGGATTCTGGTGTGTGTGTGTTCAAATTATTGACACTGCTTGTCCTCGTCCTGCCCATGCTGCCATTGTTCTTTGCTCAGTCAAAAAAGTTGAACTCACTAAAGATGAAACGTCCCTTGTGAGCCTATTCACTGAGTCTTTGAGATCAAGAAGCCACATTCAGCCTAAATAGTCAGTTATTATTTGTAAACACCTGCTGTAAAGATAGCAGCAGAAGTATGTTCCTACATATGTTACTTTCAATAATTCCTTTTTTATAGTGGAGTAATTCCTTCTGGGTCTCAATGATGGGATGTTAAGCAAATAGATGTTCTATTCCACTTCCTTCCTGTGAGAACACACGTCCTACTCTGAAAGTGCTAGTGTCACATAACATGATACAGGGTTTCTCATAGAATCACTGTGCAAGTATGGGGCTAGACATAATAAACTTCTACAACAGCACAACAGTTTCTTTGTACTTCACAGTCCAGGAGAACATTCCTCCCTTTTTTAGTCATTGCACAAGAAACCTTCCCATTTTTGAGTAATCAGGCATACATTTCCACTAATAATTTGCCACACCAAGATACAATTCCAACTCTCTTATCACAGAATCTGCTGGGAAAATATGTACAGCTCTTACATGCTCCACATTGGGCTTGATTCCTTTCTACATAATGATATAACAGCAGCACACCACCTGCAGAGCGAAGTGACATTTCCCAAACACAGGATTGTACAAGCAGCTCTGAGTCTTTCTAGCACACTCAGCAACTTTACAATCTTTTCATCAATATTATGAGAAAAACCAATTATGTCATCTAGATAGACCATACACTTCCCATACGAATCCTCACAAGACTCTGTCTGGCACATATTTAAATGTGGAAGAGGATGGGCAGGCCACTACAGTATACTCCTAACTAGTTTTTAGAAGTTTCAGTTCACAAAAAGCCTCGTTCATTAACAGAAAGCTATTAATGATATCTATCTGGACCTGCCTGGAGAAATTTTGGAAAAACATTCTCTCTTCACAGATCAAAACAGGTGCAACATATCTGGTTTTTATGTATACTAACTGAGTGGGAGAAAATCGATAAGGGTACTCAACATAAACTATTGTACGCAGAGTAAAGCAGGGACATACGTCATGGTCTGGGATTATATAAGTTATGGAGGTGTTTGAACATAGTGATAAATTATGGAATTTTTAATATTTTGTTATAAAAACATTCTACGAAATAATTACTAAATGTATAGATGCTTGAAACTGACTAGGAATCTAAATTCCAACAGGATAATGACCCCCACTGAAGGTCGAACACACGAATGATTGATCTGCAATGCACGTCACTTACAAACTACTACTGCATTACCTAGCATCAATAAAAAAATTGTGGTTCACAACTGGTAATGAAATCAGGAAAAGGCAGTGCTCATTGCAAAATAATAACCTGAAAGATGAAAACAGCTTGGGGCAAGAGAGAACCAGAAGTCACAGCTACTCCTAAGGATTTCATTGCCTGAACACTATAGACAATAACAAGAGAGAATGGACTCCATATGAAATAATGAAGGCTCAGGAAATCCCAATGAAGCAATACTTTTTATTTTATTTGGTATTATTGTTTCTCCTTCATTGTTTAATCTTTTAGAGGAAATAATTTTAAATTTTTGCTTCTTGAAATTAACATTTGTAAGTTCTTTGAAATTTGTTAAATGTAATACAAGGTCTTAATTTCGTGCCAATTGTGTGTTGGAGTGAAATGCGGTTGGCATTCCTACAAACACCTGAGTTTAATGTGTAACTGTCTGTCTGTTATTATTTGGTGCTGTATTGAGTACAATGCTGGGTCACAGTTTGAAAATTTTGAGATGGCAGAGTTAGAGGAGCAATGTGTCTGCATTAAATTTTGCTTGAAACTCAAGACATCCTTTACAGACATACACCAAATGATGCAGGAAGCCTATGGTGATTAGTGCTTTAAGCTCTACTTAATGTTATATGGTTCCCATGGTTAAAAATGGCCACACAGAAGTTAAAGATAACCCTTGTTCAGGACGCCCTTCAATGTCTACCGAAGATGCTCTTATCATGTCAGGAATGTCAAGATATTGTGCATGCCATCGAAGACAACACTGTCCAAGAGATTGCAGAACATAACTTTTCAGTTGGATCATGTCATGAATTCCTGACAACATCATTTTTGGAATGCATCGTGTTCTGCCAGGTTCATCCCATGGCTCATGAGTCACAACCAGAAAGTTCTTCAGCTCACAATCTGAGAAGAGCTTCTGGATTGCACAAATGAGAACAAGCTGTTCTTTAAGAGAATCATAACTGGTGATGAGACGTGGGTCTACAGTCATGACATTGAGACCAAGCTTCAGCCTTCACAATGGGTCGGGAAAGGTTCTCCAAAACAAAAAAAGCTTGTCAGGTCATGTCAAGTGTCAAAGCCATGCTCATAGTTTTCTTTGACTCTGTTGGTGCGACTATTGTACAAAAAACGAAATCACTGTGTTGCTTCATCCTCCGTACTCTTCAGACCTGGCTACTGCAGACTTTATTATTTTCAAAGTTGAAAATACTGTTGAAAGGATAAAGCTTTGCAATGATCAGGGTGTATATGTGGACAAGGAAAAAAAATTCTCGGATTTCCCAGTAAAAGATAAACTTTCTCCCGGGTGGAAAATACACTTTTTCCATGTTAAGTGACAGTATACTAGTCTTAAAAACTGTAAAACTTACCAAGCCTTTGAATGATTATGGTTTTATGCACTGGTGTAGAATTTCCTGACACTTTAGAAAACTAAATTCAGGAAAAAAACACGTTTTGGAAAGATGTCTGATGTGCAGCAACATGTATACAGTGTATTTTCTTGTTACGAGAGTATAAATTCGAATTTCACCAAACATCGCATGTTACTTTCCAGAGCATTGAAATCGAGATTGCGATGTGCGTTTGTAAGCCAGTCATAGCTCATGTCACGTGATCTCGCCAGCTGATGACAGCAGATATTTAGAGCTTAGGACACGTAATGTAGTCAGCCAATAGCAACATCACTGCTAAGTAGTACGAACACAAAAAAAAGAAAAGTTAATGGTTTAAATTAATATACGTAGTCTTGTTACAAGAGAAGCTAAGCTTTCACATATAATGTTGATCTTTTTTGTGCATGTTACACTTTAAGATACATTGAACACACATGCCAGTAAAATTTTTAATCACGACAAATGTCTGGTCTTGAAATTATTCTAAATGGTCGTTCTCAAAGAATTGATTTTTAAATGAGAGCCAAATGCTCTGTAGCAATGCAAGATAGTGGCACCCTCCCCCCCCCCCCCCCTTTTCCTCGAGCGTTTTAGGTAGGACCCCAAAAATTACAATCAACTTTTCAAAAATATGTTCATTTTGTAGCACACATCTTTCTGTAGTGTCTGAGACATAAAACATGTGTTCGAGGAAACATGAGACATTTTATTTGGTCGTAAGTGTGCCAAAGTGCAGTGCCACAACTCTTCACACAGCTATCTTCTATTACACGTCACTGTATTTCGCTCTGTGGAATTCAAACGTGTAATATTTTGTAATGGGTGCCATCAAACTATATTCAGGACAGTGGAAATTGAAATGTCCTGTGGTACTAGCTCTCTTGCTCCCAGGAGGTCGGTTTGAAAAAAACACTCACAATTAATACTGGATGGAATTATTTGTAACCAGAAGAACAAGAACTCTTTATTACCTATTAGCTAATAACTTGCTGTTTTGTGTGACATAAAATTAAATATAGAATACATAAAACCAGTAAAGACAAAAGACAAGCCAGACAATACACAGATCTTCAGTCCTAGCATTTTTCTCTACTCTTGCTACAGCTTTACATGGCGTGCTTTCCTTTCTATGAAAGAATCTATTACCTCATCAAAGCTCGTCAAACGTTTTGCTAGATGAAAAAATGAAATGTCGCTGTCTAATATTGAAAAAGCTGTTAATGCAAATTGTAACAAAGACTGGTGTGGTTTCTCGATCTGATTACATGTATTTTGTCACTGTCTGCCAGATAAAACAAAATAGGCCTGCCTAATATTGCAGCAATTGTAATACATGCCAAATAAACGAGACATTTTGGCACAAATTGTTATTTTTTATAACACGACAGAATATAATTCACGAAGTACCAATGAACAGGCTATTAGGCCACCTCACGCAAATAGTTTTATGTTAGGCAATAGTTTCACATTTCGTTCATACGCTCCTGCTTCTGAAGCACGAGATCAAAAAGTAGTAGTACGAAATTTTTATATAAATTTCGAATCGTCTTATTTTTCCATAATTTGTGTGCTGTCCCCGTTTCTTCTCCTTCCTCATCCTGACAAACAATGTTGTCATCACTAATTCTGTAACTATTGCTGCCAGTGTCAAAACTTACTCTCCAATTAACTTTACTAACCCTGCCACAATCACCAGTTTAGTTATCCTGCGTTTATTCTCCGGTTAGACATTATGAAGTGTTCGTACAACGCGTTTCCTGCTCTTCTCCCAGAATACAACTTTAGCAGATGCTATCCGGGGGCTGTACAACCGGCTCTTACTAGTGTAACAGTCTGGCCAAACATTTTCCGTCAAAATTTCATTTTCTTGGATACACCGAGAAGATAATACGTAATCTTTCTTAGCTCTTATTCCTGTTACTCATTTATTTCCATTCTGGTAGCCTCAACCTACAGATTTCGCAAGTAATTATAACAACACTGACAATTCCCCAGTTAACCATATAAACAGCAATTGGCATTCAACCATTCGGCTTTATTCCGCTCAGCTTGTGTAGTCCCGTCCCGTTTCGTGCGCAGGAAAGTTTATTTGTAGATGTGACGGGGATTCCCCTGGCAGAGTCATCACATACATTATACACACATTCAAAAATCAACTTATGATCCATTCAGAAATCAACTTAGAATTTATCCAAAAACCTATAGGGATGAGTTTCAAAATCATATGAACAATCGATACACCAATGTGCGCTGGATGCTATGCACTTTGTGTAACAAGTTCTTTTTCCTCAAGAATATGAATATGACTGCTTGTGCATGAAACTAAAGGACTTAGTAAGCTGCATAGGTACATGTAACAAAATAATTTTCTTTTAATAAGATATGTAGAGAAAGTATAAATACATATATAAATATGTACATATCATATCATAAACAACAACAACATCAACATATATAAATTCTCTTATCTATACGAGTATTGCAGGTAGGACACAATATGGTAAACAGTGTTTACAACATACTTAATGACTTGTCAGTCAACAACATATTGTCATATTGTCATGGTGGTACAAAATATTATCAGTAACCTTTTAACAACTGGCACAGTCAAAAGTATAACAGAGATTACACTCTGCAAGGAAGAACAGCTTTAATGTGAAAGGCCAAATACTTTCAGAGCATTAAATGCAGTTGCTAGAGCAACTTCTTCAGGTCCTTTTCTCATAAACGCCCCAACCATTTCGACAATTGCAGGAAGTGAACATGGTTCATTTCTCTGAAAGGTACAGTACCGCTGCAAAAATGTGAGAGACCTAGAACAGAAAATGAAAACTACAAAATCCGAATAAATTAAATCCTAATTTTAAAATATCTACTTAACCAATGAGTCTTCCCAAAGTTTGTTCTGTTTCCAGACTAAATATCAGTGCTATCAGTCTTTATAAACTCAACACATTTATCCATTAAGCACCTAACAATTTCCTCCATTTTATATATTTCCATTCTACATACATCTTTTAATATTATAACAACAAGAATAATAGCTTACACAATTTCCATTCCTCATAATTTGAAATAAGTCACTTATTAATTTTAGCACACTGTGCTAACATACATAGTATTCTTAGGGCTATCGTTTATTCATAAAATCTAAAATAAAACCTTATAAAATAAAAAATAGAAGTAAGACTAAACTCTCCTAACCAAGCCACAGTTTTATCATTGCTCCATTTTTTTCAAAGAGCACAAGATGAATAATTAAGTCTTCTGGAATCAAAAGGAAAAAATATGTTTAACTTATACTTTCACAAGTGAGGCTTCAAAAAGATGAGTAACTCTCCTCGCACCCACCATTTTAATGTTCTGTCAATACATTAACTCAATGTTTATTGAAAAAGCAATTACTTAAGTTACTATGAACAGACAGCATCATGGCACTGTAAGGAGCATTTAGAATTTTGGACACAAATTTTCCAGTCAGAAATGAAGCTTCATTGAATTGCTGTGCCACCTCCAAATGATAATTTGTTTTTGTGAAACACCATGGTAACCTTTCAACAGAATCATCTCATTTGGTCATGACTGTGTTTTTGTTGGGCACAAGATTTTGCAGAAAAAAAAACTGGAAGTTAATCAAGTGAAAATCATACCTTTCTGTTAGAGCCTCTTTAACATGTGGGGGCAACTTAGATGCGCGAGTGTTGGGATACATGAATGGAGAGTCAGTTTCCACCATCAACTGTTCCAGTGGGATGACACCAGATTCTAAAAGCTTTCTAACTCCATTGTCAGATTTGTCCTTGCATAAATAACCTGAAATAAAAGAAATTTATCAATTTGAAGCATAATTTATTTTAAAAAAATATTGTGATTTTCCTGTCCATATTTGTCCCGGCTGAAGTAAGATGACTAAACAATAACACTGCTGAAAAGATTATAATTGACACTTTTTCTTTCATCTCGAGTCACCAGTCTAGAACGCAATACAGCTCCAAGATGATTTTTTTCCCTTTCTTTTTTTTGATCCAATTTCGTTCCTGTCCCTTGCCAACTTTTTGTTTATACCTTTATTATCCTTTCTTAATGTCTGGTGCTAATACGTATGACAGCTCCACACTTCCATTTTTTTTAAATTTGTTTTATACTAGAGAATCTACCTGTTTGTATAACTCCTACTTGTCCTCTCAGTTCCTTCCGTGTATACGTATAACCACTTTAATGGGGACGTCATGGATTTGGGTTCAAGAAATTGATTTTTCAAAAATATTTTTTTTCTTACTCTACAGATATTTACCAAACGGGAAAGCGCTGGTAGATTGGCACAATAAACACACACACAAAATTTCAAGTTTTCGCAACCCACAGTTGCTTCATCAGGAAAGAGGGAAGGAGAGGGAAAGACAAAAGGATGTGGGTTTTAAGGGAGAGGGTAAGGAGTCATTCCAATCCCGGGAGTGGAAAGACTTACCTTAGGAGAAAAAAGGGACAGGTATACACTCGCGCGCGCGCGCGCTCACACACTCACACACACACACACACACACACACACACACACACACACACACACACACACACACATATCCATCCGCACATATACAGACACAGGCAGACATAGGCCCTTACATATGTCTGCCTGTGTCTGTATATGGGCGGATGGATGTGTGTGTGTGTGTGTGTGTGTGTGTGTGTGACCACGGACAGTGTCTTTCATTGTTGGAAAAAGCCAAAAGTCACTAGGAACCAGGTCAGGTGAGTAGGGAGCATGAGGAATCACTTCAAAGTTGTTATCACGAAGAAACTGTTGCATAACGTTAGCTCGATGTGCGGGTGCGTTGTCTTGGTGAAACAGCACACGCGCAGCCCTTCCCCGACGTTTTTGTTGCAGTGCAGGAAGGAATTTGTTCTTCAAAACATTTTCGTAGGATGCACCTGTTACCGTAGTGCCCTTTGGAATGCAATGGGTAAGGATTACGCCCTCGCTGTCCCAGAACATGGACACCATCATTTTTTCAGCACTGGCGGTTACCCGAAATTTTTTTGGTGGCGGTGAATCTGTGTGCTTCCATTGAGCTGACTGGTGCTTTGTTTCTGGATTGAAAAAAGGCATCCACGTCTCATCCATTGTCACAACCGATGAAAAGAAAGTCCCATTCATGCTGTCGTTGCGCGTCAACATTGCTTGGCAACATGCCATGTGGTCATCCGTCAGCATTCGTGGCACCCACCTGGATGACACTTTTCGCACTTTCAGGTCGTCATGCAGGATTGTGTGCACAGAACCCACAGAAATACCAACTCTGGAGACGATCTGTTCAACAGTCATTCGGCGATCACCCAAAACAATTCTCTCCCTTTTCTCGATCATGTCGTCAGACCGGCTTGTGCGAGCCCGAGGTTGTTTCGGTTTGTTGTCACACGATGTTCTGCCTTCATTAAACTGTCACACTCACGAACGCACTTTCGACACATCCATAACTCCATCACCACATGTCTCCTTCAACTGTCGATGAATTTCAATTGGTTTCACACCACGCAAATTCAGAAAACGAATGATTGCACGCTGTTCAAGTAAGGAAAACGTCGCCATTTTAAGTATTTAAAACTGTTCTCATTCTCGCCGCTGGCGGTAAAATTCCATCTGCCGTCCAGTGCTGCCATCTCTGGGATGTATTGACAATGAACGCGGCCTCATTTTAAAGCAATGCGCATGTTTCTCTCTCTTTCCAGTCCGGAGAAAAAAAATAGGAGGCCTTAGAACTTGAATGCACCTCGTACAGACATACTGGAACACAGTAAAACTATGTTTAAGAAACTTAGGTTTCAAGGTAACTGGTTTACTAAGGGGGGGGGGGGGGGGGGGGGAGGGGCGGGGAAGAGAGAAAAGAGGACACAGCCCCTTGACGCGAAAAACATAACCTCTTGGCTACATCATCAGAAACAGGAATGTGAGTGATATTGATAAGGATATCACTAGATTCTGGCTTTTGATTTAGAACTTCCCTGTCACACTATAAAGCTGTTGTTTGTTCGAGTTGACTGAAATGGTATGGAATGCACGTCGCCTGGAACAAAGAAGAGTGGGAATAGCTAGCGATTTTAAATTACTTTGTAGTAAATGTGGCTATGAATTTTCATTTTTCTTGTCTATGAATCTAACAGTGGTTCCTACAAAAGTAATTTTAGGTTAACATTCCTCCGAGATGCCTTGGATGGGGTACGGAAGGAAGTAATTTATAGTGTAGTTTCCTGAACATGCTTCCACCATGTGCGAGGTTTGACAAAAAATAACGAAATTTCAGATGCTGAATCTGATACTGCCAAAGTTTCAGTGAAGAAAGCACTAGAAGAACTGGTTGAAATAAACCAAAAAGAAATAGATGCTGGCTTAGACATTGACGACAATGAATCTACTGCAAAAATATTGTTGATCTCTTTAAAGGGCCACACATCTCGATATGATGGTGCAGCTTTAACTGGCACTGATTCAGGTAAAGTTTTAGATACAGAAATTATGTCTATATACTGCCACCAATGTGCAATTAGAAAAAAGTCCAACAATAAACATAACGAAAAACTGTGGTAAAAAAAGTGTGCAGTAGCATGTTCCAGAATTTATAATGGCTCAAGAGGGGCATGGAGGCCTCAGTAGTTGTGTGGATTTTCTACAGATGGGACGAGTATGGCACTAAGTTCACTAAATATCTTTGTGATTGAGATTCTTCTCCTTTCAAAGCGGAAATAGACAAAAAAAAACCATACAAGACCCCAATAGAAAATAAAGAATGTTTTGGCCACATCCAAAAGAAGCTTGATGGTAGGTTTCTTTTACTCCTAAAGGAGGAAGAGTACTGCTTGAGGATAGATAATCACTTGTAGAAAAAACATGCTTACTCTTAAAGAAATTTATTCTCTTATGGGAAAGCTATTAGGAAAAATAGGACAATTCACGAGCAATGGGCAAGCTGTGTGGGCAATTTCTTTTCACAAAATATCCACCTAACACAAACACATAATCTGTGTCTGAAAGACAATTGGTGTAACTATAATGCAAGAAATTACAGTGACTTGCTGTAATATTCTGGAATGGTACTGTGCCTTGGCACTCACCTAGACGCCACCTCACTGTCGGTCTGTGACCAACGTGTCACTTAAGCCAGGGACTCCTTGGTATGTGGTGTGCATGACATCGGCAGCAGCCACATTACAACAAACCCACTTTTGTATGTATAAATATTAGCCAACTGGCCAGGTAAGCTGAATAAGTGAGTTAACGTGTTAGTGTCCACTATAGTATTGGCTTCCATCATTCTGACAGGACCGCCTACCTGGGGGTCCACCTGCAGCATTAATAGGTCAAGGGTCGAACTGAGGCCCTCCTGGCTTATGAGCCACTGGGCAACTGCCAGCACCACATGCCACACAAGGGCTCACACCCCAGACATCTATGCTGCCACCACTCAACACGGTCGGGGGCAGACACCAGCACATACTGTGCTCGGCCGGCCATACTAATCTGTCACATCAGCTCCTGACACAGCTCAGCCACCCGAACAGGGTTGCAAGAACCATCCACCATCATGGAGAGCTGTGCATAGCTGCCGACATCTCTACAACAACGCTTACCTGTCGAGGCATGGAGGTTTGAGCCACACTCAAGTGTCCACCAGGCACGGGCATGAGCTACTAATACAGACTGCTGGAAAGTAATGAAGGGATTCTGCTGTCATATGAATTGTGACTCATCCCAACTTACTAACCTTCACCAGACAAACCCACAATGTTACACCACAAACACTTGCTACCAAAAGCTGTTATGAATGTAATTAGGCCCATAGTCAGGTTTATTGCAAACCCTGATTTCCTGAGAGAGTTATTTTTTAATTTGATACCTGGAAAGTATCACAGCACACAAGAAAACTTTTTTTTTTCTCTGACAATATATATAGATGCACACAAGTGCATCCCCCCCCCCCCCCCACCCCCCACACACACATATTTAACACTAAGAAACATTCACAAGTTAATTAAATTTATTATGTGGGACAGAAGGTCACAGACATATGCAACGGTGGAATATGTTTAACTGATGTATTTGCTGTCATCTGGAACTCCTTCGGGTCACCAAGAAATGATCACACTGAGCACCAAGTAATGACTGACGTGCTGAACAGTTTGACGTTCTGCACCAGAATCATACCCAGAATGATACAGAAAAGGCTTCCCGCTGTCTCTACCATTACCATGAATAATATCCATGAAGTCATTGTCACAATTGGAGAAATAACGCTTGCGAATATCTACGCACCACCGGGAACTGTGTGGCCTGCATTTGCACCCTACCATGCTGAGGAAGTCTATTCATGGGAAAACAAGAGAATGCAAATGAAGCCCCAAATACCTGAATTTGAATGAAATGTAAGGATATTCTATTGACATAACATACTATAAATAGGAGTCTATGATGCAATTTTATATTTCACTGAGGGAGAATAATGGCAGAATTGAAGTTCTGAAGAGTGTTGGTGAAAATCTAGGTGTTTGCACTGCAAAAGCACTTTACACCATAGGTCAGAGTACATAAATGATGCCGAGAGAGCAATGTCTGATTTATAAATACAGGCTAGACATTTTAGAAGGGGAGAGAAGAGAGACCTGGAGAATGAGGAGAATCCAATATGGTGACTTTTAAAATCAGGTAAGCCTATTACACATTGAAATATATGAACTAAATCTTTCGACTGCATTGTCTCAGTTTTACACTTTTTTGTATTACTAGAAGGCTTTCCTTAGAAAGTATAGGAGCTAATGCTATGAAATTTTCAGGAGCTGTTTGAAACATGTTGTCATCTTACTGGAACTAAAGAAATACAAAATCCTTTATTGAATTATCTTTTATAGGATTTTCGTTAGAGAGAAAACTTTGACTGCGACAGTATTATGGAAAGGAAAGTTACTACTCACCAATAGCAGAGATGCTGAGTCACAGATACACACACACCAAAAAAAAAAAAAGACTGTTGCAAATAAAGCTTTCAGCCCTAAGGCCTTTGTCTCTCTCTCTCTCTCTCTCTCTCTCTCTCTCTCACACACACACACACACACACACACACACACAACTCTGCAGTCTAAGGCAACTGTAGCCACACTGTGAGCAGCAGCACCAGTGCATGATGGGAGTGATGACTGGGTGGGGGTAAGGAGGTGGGATAGTAGGGTAGGGGTGGCGGACACTGAAGTGCTGCTAGGGAGCACACAGGGGCGAGGTGGAGAGGGTACGGCAGCTGTGTGCAGTCAGGAGATTAGACAAAAGACAGAGAATAGGTGGAGAGAGGGGGTAGCGGAAAAAGAGAGAAGTAAAAGAACTGGATGTGATGTGGGAATGAGGGATGGAAAGTGCTGGAATGGGAACAGGTTGGCTGGATGGGTGAGGGCAATGACTAACGAAGGTTGAGGCCAGAAGGGTTATGGGTATGTAGGATATACTATATTATAGGGAAATTTCCCCACTTGCACAATTCAGAAAAGCTGGTGTTGATGGGGAGGAGCCATATGGCACAGGCTGTGAAGCAATCATTGAAATGACGTGTTTGGCAGCAGGGTTCAGCAACCAGGTGGTCCACTTGTTTCCTGGCCACAGCTTGTCGGTGGCCACTCACGCGGACAGACAGCTTGTTGGTTGTCATGCCCACATAGAATGCAACACAGTGGTTGCAGCTTAGCTTGTAGATCATGTGACTAGTTTCATAGGTAGCCCTGCCTTTGATGGGATAGGTGATGTTTGCGATCAGACTAGAGTAGGTGGTGGTGGTGGTGGTGGTGGTGGGAGGATCCTCCCAGCCTCCTCCTTACCCTACCCAGTCACCACTCCCATCATGCACTGGTGCTGCTGCTTGCAGTGTGGTTACAGTTGCCTTAGACTGCAGTTGTGTGTGTGTGTGTGATGATGATGATGTTTGGTTTGTGGGGCGCTCAACTGCGTGGTTATCAGCGCCCGTACAATTATCCAATCTTTGCTCAGTCCAATTTCGCCACTTTCCTGGATGATGATGAAATGATGAGGACAACACAAACACCCAGTCATCTCGAGGCAGGTGAAAATCCCTGACCCCGCCGGGAATCGAACCCGGGACCCCGGGCTCGGGAAGCGAGAACGCTACCGCGAGACCACGAGCGGCGGACTGTGTGTGTGTGTGTGTGTGTGTGTGTGTGTGTGTGTGTGTGTGTGTGTGTGTGTCATATATTTTTCATGAAGGCCTTATGGGCCAAAAGCTATATTTGGAATAGTCTCCACTAAATGGTGAGTAGGAACATTCCTTTTCATAATATTGTTACTTTCCATCCTAGGTTAGCCATTGTTTGAAATTTGTAAATAATGAACATTTAAATGTAAATTAATGGTTTTAGTTCAGTGATCTAACAAAGCTCTTAGGAAGCTACAATACAATTTTCAAACTGATTGCATGAATAGAATCTCAGTTATGGTCTTTTATTCAAAACTTAGAAATAAATATTTGTAGCAAATACTAATCCTGAGCCCTTAAATAAATTATTCCTTTTCACAATTCTTTTCCTTTGCTCTTGCAAAAGTTCAGATCTCTCCCTACCTAACTATTGCTACAAAGACTTTTTAAAGAAATATTTACATTTTTGGCAAGATCTCTCCATAAATGTATTTTATGCAGTTGCAATAAACAATAAACATTCCTGAATTTACACTGTTACATTTCACTTTCACTGATAATGATGTAAGGCACTTTTGTTACATTTCATTAGCATCAAGAAGTGACGACCAACATCACCACCTCAGATCTTTCAGTCCAAAAGCATGAAACAAAGTCATGATGCCACAAGTGAAAATCAAATATGTATGTCTCGGCATGTTATATGTCTATCTTCAGTGGAATCATACATTTTATTTTAATAACTATTAGATAAAAATAAAGTAACTATGACAATGTCATGAGTGGAATGCAAATAATGGATAGAGTAAGGCAACGATTCACTCTGTAACCTATTTCTGAGAATATTCCTAAGTGATTTTCAGTTAGCCATAGTCAGTTTCCCTACGTACATGTTCTGAATAACAGCATTCGTGCCCACATATTGAATGTTGTTTTGTTCCACTGTTGAAATGAGATGGGTCTTGCAGTACTACATTTTATAACAATTCCTATAGGCCATTCTTTTTGAATGTTGTACATTTGACTACCAGGGAAACTTCTTTGTTTATTCCCTGTAATTGTCACAAAAATGAAGTGTCTACTGAATGACAAAAACAAACATTTTTCTTGCACCAGGTACACCTTACAAAAGAAAAGTTGTTGCAGTCAGGCACTTCAAAGTAACCACTAGTTTTGTTTACACAGAACTGGGATGGAGTCAGAAATGGTCCCGGCCGTTGTTCTGCATACTGTGCTGCATACCAACATACTTGATCAAATTCACAAAGCGTGGTGAAGAAAACTGGTAATGCACAAATGACTGAAGCTTCAGAATAATGTTCCACTGATAAGCTTGAAATGAGAGAGCGGTATTGGAAATTATGTTGTCCGATAATTTCCTGAAAAATGCTTTCCACTGGCGAAAAAAATACTTTATCAAGAGGCTGAATCACACTAGTAGTTCCAGATGGAATCCACATTACATCTACAGATTTTTTGTCACCCTCCACAAAAACAGAGGTGGTGTTATGTCCAGACCATGAATTCAGTAAAGGCAATGAATTAGTTTCTGCAGCAGGTAGGAATACGTTTTGAATGAAATGTTGAAAATTATTTTTTTCCCGTTTTTCCAGATTTTGATATGTCAATTACAAGATTTTTGTGAATAAACAATCCATTTTTTAATTTTTTACCCTAATTTGCCTTACAGTTCTTGAAGACAGATATATAGCTGCAGAAAGAATAAACCACTCGTACTTATCACTGGCATTATCGTATACGAATGTGTCATTGCATTCACTGATTGGGCAACTGACTCAGTCTTTTTTTTTTTTTCACCCTGAAATGATTAAGTGCGGTGTGCACTCAGTTCTTTCACAAAACCTGACTGATTAGTGTTATAAACAGCAGTTGTGGGGACAACAGCAAGTTTCATCTTTATGTCGGCTATGAATTTCTCTAATGCACTGTCTATCACTGGCAGATGCTCAACACATTTACATAACATAAACTTGGTAATTTTGCAAATACCTATTCTGTATGATTTCTTGAACTTGTCTAACCAGGTCGATGAAGCCTGGAAATTAGCAATGTTCATGGCAGATGCAATTCAGAGAGCCCAGTCTCGCAGATCTCCATCAGTAACAGTGCATAGCCTATCATGAGCAGTTCTAAATCTTTCATTCAGATGGTTTCAGGTTTCCGTTTGGCGCATATTACTTTCTTCGTGTAATTCATTCTTCCATTTGTACAGTTCACACTCCAATTTTAGGAAACTAAAATGCCTTTGCACACTGCGTAACTTCAATAGCTTTTTTTCCTCCTTTGTCTAACCAATATTTCCGGCCTTTTCTTTGTTGCTGAAAGCTGTTGCAATATGTGTGTGTGCGGTTTTTGTCTTGGAAGGTATTCTTCTTCAGAACTGTTACTGGCACAACTGACACTGTCTGAACCACAGTTCATGGAGTCATCACAGTTACTTCCTATTTCTTCTAATGTATCCACAATTTCAAACAAAATGTCAATATCATTCGAATGAATGCCAAGGAAATCAGCTAACAAATGACACATATGCACGTCCTCAGGAGAAGTAGATGATTTCGGCTGGAAACCACGTTCTTCATATTTCATCATTGCCAAGTTGAGAACATTAATAGGATTCCACATTACTGTGAAACTGGAAGAAAAAGGTACTATTAGCAGGCACGCCTTACGAAAGCACAATAAATATTAATTCAACTTTATCTGTATTGTCAATACAATTCATAACCAGAACAACGATTAGCATGAGAGACGTAAAAGTAGGTACCTTAGGTGTTGTGAAACAACTCAAATCACTTAAGAAAGGCAAGTCTTCCGGTCCAGATGGTATACCAATCAGGTTCCTTTCAGAGTATGCAGAGACAATAGCGCCTTTCTTAGCAATCATATACAACCGCTCACTTGACAAAATGTCTGTTCCTAAAGACTGGAAAGTAGCACAGGTCACACCAATATTCAAGAAAGGAAATAGGAGTAATCCATTTAATTACAGACTTATATCACTGACCTCAATTTCCAGTAGGATTCTGGAACATATACTGTACTCTAACATAATGAATCACCTTGAAGAAAATAACTTATTGATACATAACCAACACAGATTCAGACAATATCGTTCTTGTGCAAAACAGCTAGCTCTTTATTCCCATGAAGTAATGAGGGCTGTCGGCAAGGGATCTTAGATCAATTCCATATTCCTAGATTTCCAGAAGGCTTTTGATACTGTGCCTCACAAGCGACTATTTGGAAAGTTACAGCATCTTTGTTTTTTATATATATTTTTCCCACGTGGAATGTTTCCCTCTATTATATTCATATTATTAATCAAATTGCATGCATATGGAGTATCGTCTCAGTTGTGTGACTGGATTCGTGATTTCTTCCCAGAGAGGTCACAGTTCGTAGTGACAGACAGTAAATCATTTAGTTGAACAGCAGTGATATCTGGCGTTCCGCAAGGTAGTGTCGTAGGCCCTCTGCTGTTCCTGATTTACATAAATGATCTAGGTGATAATTTGAGCAGACCCCTTAGATTGTTTGCAGATGACACTGTAATTTACAGTCTAGTAAAATCATCAGACGATCAATTCCAATTACAAAATGATCTAGAGAGAATTTCTGTATGGTGTGAAAAGTTGCAATTGGTATTAAACAAATAAGTGCGAGGTCATCCACATGGGTGCTAAAAGAAATCCAATAAATTTTTGGGTTCACGATAAATCGCACAAATCAAAGGGCTGTCAATTTAACTAAGTACCTAGGAATTACAATTACGAGCAACTTAAATTGGAAAGACTACATAGATAATATTGTGGGGAAGGCGAAACAGGCTGTGCTTTGTTGGTAGAACACTTAGAAGATGCGACAAACCACTAGAGAGACAGCCTACATTACACTTGTCTGTCCTTTGCTGGAATATTGCTGCATGGGATCCTTACCAGGCAGGATTGACAGAGGACATAAAAAAAGTGCAAAGAAGGGCAGCTCGTTTTGCGTTATCGTGCAATAGGGGTGAGAGTGTCACTGATATGATACGCAAGTTGAGGTGGCGCCATGATACGTCTTGTAGGCGATGATGTCTCTGTCGACGAAACTTTCCAGTCCTGAAACGTTTGGAACACCTGTCCCACCTCGTACAATAGCTACTGTCAGCCATCCATTGCCATGCGTAAATGTGTCGTTAATGTCGATGCTGCAGTTCAGTTTACATCCACAGAACACTGCGGGTCCATCTAGAAGCGAGTGTGCAGCAACAGATTTTATTGTATTCTTCTTTTTGTCTGCCGCTGAAGTTGTCATTTCCACATCTTCAATGGTCTTATATATTGTATGTCTTGCACGACGACGTAGTCTTCTGTAGCGCATGCTGGCGGCGTTCAATGCAGTTGCCTGTGCGACAGCAGCAGCGCGTATGAGCCGCTGGCGCGGGAACGCTCGCTTATGTAAGCGCGCGATAAGCGCTCAGTAGCGGCCGCTGTAGCAACTCGTCCCAACGTGTTATCAGCCCCGTGTTAAATAGCCTGCACAACTCGGCGGCTCGGCCCTAGTAACTTTAAGGGCCGAGCCTACTGCTGGCGCGGTGACGCAATCGCGCGGTTGCGCAACCAGCGATGATGCTACTTGCTGCAGCATACTCTATGCGCTGCAGGGGGGGGGCTGCGCCCCCCCCCGACCCCCCCTGCCAACAATGTGCAGAGGTGGGACAGGTGTTCCAAACGTTTCAGGACTGGAAAGTTTCGTCGACAGAGACATCATCGCCTACAAGACGTATCATGTTACCGAAAATGCAAATAAAGACTTTGGCAAATCCACATATATGTCACCCTCACCATTCTTCCTGTATACACGTAATAGACGTAAGATATCTGTAAATGAAACAGTATTTATATGGTGTAAGGGAAAAGGTGTGTGTGAATATGTTAAATTTGTTGGTGATTGTACATTGTATTTTCATAAATAAATTGATCTGTAGCGTAGCCCTGAATACGAGGTTAGGTTGGGAGGTTTTTTTTGGCAGGGGGGGTCAGGGGGGGGGGGGCGCAGCCCCCCCCCCCCTGCAGCGCATAGAGTATGCCGCAGCAAGTAGCATCATCGCTGGCGGCGCGCGGCCGCTGGTTGCGCAACCGCGCGATTGCGTCACCGCACCAGCAGTAGGCTCGGCCCTTAAAATTACTAGGGCCGAGCCGCCGAGTTGTGCAGGCTATTTAACACGGGGCTGATAACGCGTTGGGACGAGTTGCTACAGCGGCCGCTACTGAGCGCTTATCGCGCGCTTACATAAGAGAGCGTTCCCGCGCCAGCGGCTCATACGCGCTGCTGCTGTCGCACAGGCAACTGCATTGAACGCCGCCAGCATGCGCTACAGAAGACTACGTCGTTGTGCAAGACATACAATGTATAAGACCATTGAAGGTGTGGAAATGACAACTTCAGCATCTACACCTTTTCCCTTACACCATATAAATACAGTTTCAATTACAGATATCTTACGTCTATTACGTGTATACAGGAAGAATGGTGAGGGTGACATATATGTGGATTTGCCAAAGTCTTTATTTGCATTTTCCGTAACATGATACGTCTTGTAGGCGATGATGTCTCTGTCGACGAAACTTTCCAGTCCTGAAACGTTTGGAACACCTGTCCCACCTTGTACAATGGCTACTGTCAGCCATCCATTGCCATGCGTAAATGTGTCGTTAATGTTGATGCTGCAGTTCAGTTTACATCCACAGAACACTGCGGGTCCATCTAGAAGCGAGTGTGCAGCAACAGATTTTATTGTATTCTTCTTTTTGTCTGCCGCTGAAGTTGTCATTTCCACATCTTCAATGGTCTTATATATTGTATGTCATGCACGACGACGTAGTCTTCTGTAGCGCATGCTGGCGGCGTTCAATGCAGTTGCCTGTGCGACAGCAGCAGCGCGTATAAGCCGCTGGCGCGGGAACGCTCGCATCTTGTAGGCGATGATGTCTCTGTCGACGAAACTTTTCAGTCCTGAAACGTGAACACCTGTCCCACCTTGTACAATGGCTACTGTCAGCCATCCATTGCCATGCGTAAATGTGTCGTTAATGTCGATGTTGCAGTTCAGTTTACATCCACAGAACACTGCGGGTCCATCTAGAAGCGAGTGTGCAGCAACAGATTTTATTGTATTCTTCTTTTTGTCTGCCGCTGAAGTTGTCATTTCCACATCTTCAATGGTCTTATATATTGTATGCTCGGCCGCACAGTTACACGTAACTGCACAGTTGCTGCAGCACCAGTAGGGATCTACATTTCTACAGATGCCCGGCACACTACAAATTTGGCAATTTTCAGCTACTTTTTTTAATACTTTCATTGCCTCTTAGCAGCTAAAATTCTAACAGTGCATTTCTTTCATTGTATTCTTCCTGTGTAAAAACTTTGAAGATCAGTTTCCACATAGTCTTATTGGACCATTCCCTTGTCAGTGGTACACAAAAGTGGACTGCATTGAACGCCGCCAGCATGCGTTACAGAAGACTACGTCGTCGAGCAAGACATACAATATACAAGACCATTGAAGATGTGGAAATGACAACTTCAGCGGCAGACAAAAAGAAGAATACAATAAAATCTGTTGCTGCACACTCGCTTCAAGATGGACCCGCAGTGTTCTCTGGATGTAAACTGAACTTCAGCATCGACATTAACGACACATTTACGCATGGCAATGGATGGCTGACAGTAGCCACGCCAGCGGCTCATACGCGCTGCTGCTGTCGCACAGGCAACTGCATTGAACGGCACCAGCATGCGCTACAGAAGGCTACGTCGTCGTGCAAGACATACAATACATGCGCGCGTGTGTGTGTGTGTGTGTGTGTGTGTGTGTACGCGGGTGCGCGCGTGCGCGCATGCGTGAGTGCGCATCTAGTTGCACATGCACAGTTGCTGCAGCACCAGTAGGGATCTACATTTCTACAGATGCCGGCACACTACAAATTTGGCAATTTTCAGCTACGTTTTTTAATACTTTCATTGCCTCTTAGCAGCTAAAATTCTAACAGTGCATTTCTTTCGTTGTATTCTTCCTGTGTAAAAACTTTCAAGATCAGATTCCACATAGTCTTATTGGACCATTCCCTTGTCAGTGGTACACAAAAGTGGTTGCAAACACATCTAATTATGAAGTTATTGGTAACTTGCACAGCTTGTAATTTACATAAAACAATGGAAAATCCAGGATGAAATAACAACATTGTGAAAAGGATAGATCACTACTCAATACATAGAAGAGACACTGGGTTGCAGACAAGCAAAACAAAAAGACAGCTCTACATCTGAGCTTTTAGCCAAAGGGCCCCCTCCTGAAGCAGAAAACACACACACACACACACACACACACACACACACACACACACACACTGTTTCTGGTTGCTGACTAGTCCAGTCTCAGCAGCCAGAGATGGTGGCCATGTGTGACAGTTGAGGTCATGTGTGTGAGTTGCACTCGTGTGAATGTGTGTGGGTTTTCTTCTCCAGAAGGTCTTTTGGTCAAAAGCTCAAATGAATAGCTTTTTGCTGTTGTTGTTGGGCCTCTGCCTATCTGCAACTCGACTTCGTCTCTATATGACAAACAGCAATCTATTTTCTTTTTTTGTAATTTAAATACTTACTCATAATATTGCGATTCAACACGAAATGGAATGAATCCGCCAAATGAGAAGAGAAGTGGAAAGTGAATTGAAGATCAAGATTTTTTGGGAGAGTTCTGAGATGGTTTGGTGCAACTGTAAAAAAGCTACTTACAAAATACTAGGGTGACCAATTCTAGAACACAACTTGTAAACAAGCAAGATGGAACATCAACTTGTTTCAGTACCAACCCTGACAGTAACGTGTTTTTTCTTTAATTTTTCATGTTTTACAAAGAACATATAAGGTAATTACCCAAAATAGGTAATTTCATTTTCAGGCCTTGTTTCACCAAAACTAATTGTTCAAGATATAGTTTCTGTCACTAATAATGATAGTGTATTAAATTGCATGGAAATAATTTGCATAAAGAAATTTTCATAATTTAAGATGCTTTACAAACACATGGAGATTTGCAGTGAGGTGTGACTGAAGTTATATTTCCTCAGTTTAGAGCTCTCATCCTCCTCCTCTTAGTCAATATCTTACTTTTTCCAAAAATTTACTATTTAAAATTTTATTCATAAATAAAATTATTGTATTCTACAACGTTCCACTCTTAATCAAAGATTATTTGCACAATTCAGTCCCATATTTCTATAGCCATGATTTTTCAGATTTCAAAAATGCCCACTTTCACTGGGAAAACTTCTTAGTTTGATGTTTATTAGATCAAACACATTTAGCCATTTTTGGCAGTATTCGTGAACCCGAGAAGAAGTATACATAACACATAGTTCTACAATTTTGTCAATTTTCCAGATATCCAACCCATAATCAATCTTATAATTTCATGTCACCTAATTTTGTTCTTTTTCCTACTGTAAGCCTGAATATAATGACAAATTTTAATTATTATTCCTACATACTTCTATAATTAGTTGCACAGGACAGTGCTTCAGTCAGCCTGTAGTTCAAATTCATTCTATCAACAGCTTTGTGACATTATATTAATAACTCACAATTGCAACAAATCAAAATTTGCAATGGATTTGTTAGCTAAGTGGAGTCCCATAGTGAAATTTTACATTACTATTCAAACCATTGACAGTAACATAATTAGCCTGGCGATATCACGTGTTAAATGAACATTATGCAACTAGTGTGTGGAAGAAGAATTTACATGCACCATATCGGTATAACCGTGTTCTAATCTGCTACCTATGACATGTGATATGGTTTGTTGATGAGTGTAGCTTATGTATTTGCTGTAATTATTGAAACTCACAAGTGTTAGAAAGCTGATTATCACAAAAATAAAGGTGTGTTACCAGAAATGTGATTGAGATTGAAAGCTACATGCTGAAGTTTAGTGTAAGTTATTTAGCGAACATCAATCCAACCACTTAACAGTAGTGTGAACTAAACCACTGATGTGATACGAGACCACTGAAGGCCAACAACCAGATAATGTAAGTTATTTACTCTTGTGTTTGAAGTCTTTGTCGAGTAACCCTGACACGAGGCGTTTATGGAAAGTGTGATAGATTGTAATAAAGAAGCTCAGGAAACATAATGGGAATCGTCTGACTATAGGCAATGTTGTTATTATGAAGCACATTGAGGGGGAGAACAAATTAAACCTGCTATTTTTAAAATTATAAAACATAACTACTGCACAAACTAACAAACCCATATGTCCTTTATTAAATAAAAAAATGTTGAGTTAATGAAGAAGTTGGTATCACTTATTTCTGACACTTTATGTTAAGTTTAGTCTTGGTCAATGCACTTCAATCAGAGGTCCCCTTTCACTCCTACAAGCTGTGGTGAATGGAAACAGTATTCTCAAACTTTTTTCTGATAATAATGAATTCTTGCCAGAAACCGTTCTCCACAACATTGAAAGTTCCATTACATCAAATATATTTTCGGTAGATTGTCTTCACTTTGACTGGAATTCCAGTATCTCAGAACATTTCGCCATTTACAGTAAGCAGTCCTAGAACTCAGATATTTATTCATCAATTTTCCAACTAAGGACAACAGTAGTCTAAAAATGAGCCACTTCCCCACTTCCATTGATGAGCATTATAAGTTCTAGCAAAATTGAGATACCCTCCACTTTACTTTTGCATTCATAAAATTCCCATTTGTTAGGAAATCTGGCAACTTTATCTTGTCTCTTAAAATATTCACTGCACAAAGGGTGTTAAAAAAGTTTTGCACAGCTGTCTCCAATTTTTTTATTTTTTGCAGGAGAATGCAATATTTTGTGAACATACTTGGAACATTTAGCTATAAGTTGGTGTATAAAAGTATTTTCTTTTATTTACAGGTTAGCTATAACGGACCGTGAAGTACATGTCAGGTTGCGACAACAGTCGGTGATGGAGTTCCACTTCAAGGCCGGCAATGACTCTGCCACATCAATTCACAGGAAGTTGCTCCCTGTTTATGGTTGGATTAAAAGAGGGGTAAAGGATCAAACTATAAGGTCATCAGTCCTTTGTTCTGAATAAAACAATGCCACATGAGTGAGAATAAAACAAACGAAACTGACAACTCAAAACGGAATGAAAGGAAAAATCACAAGAACGATGAAGGGTAACAAACATGTAAATGGACAAAAGGGGACAAGAAAACCAAGGACATGCGCTAAACCGTAGATCAAATACACTCCTGGAAATTGAAATAAGAACACCGTGAATTCATTGTCCCAGGAAGGGGAAACTTTATTGACACATTCCTGGGGTCAGATACATCACATGATCACACTGACAGAACCACAGGCACATAGACACAGGCAACAGAGCATGCACAATGTTGGCACTAGTACAGTGTATATCCACCTTTCGCAGCAATGCAGGCTGCTATTCTCCCATGGAGACGATCGTAGAGATGCTGGATGTAGTCCTGTGGAACGGCTTGCCATGCCATTTCCACCTGGCGCCTCAGTTGGACCAGCGTTCGTGCTGGACGTGCAGACCGCGTGAGACGACGCTTCATCCAGTCCCAAACATGCTCAATGGGGGACAGATCCGGAGATCTTGCTGGCCAGGGTAGTTGACTTACACCTTCTAGAGCACGTTGGGTGGCACGGGATACATGCGTACGTGCATTGCCCTGTTGGAACAGCAAGTTCCCTTGCCGGTCTAGGAATGGTAGAACGATGGGTTCGATGACGGTTTGGATGTACCGTGCACTATTCAGTGTCCCCTCGACGATCACCAGTGGTGTACGGCCAGTGTAGGAGATCGCTCCCCACACCATGATGCCGGGTGTTGGCCCTGTGTGCCTCGGTCATATGCAGTCCTGACTGTGGCGCTCACCTGCACGGCGCCAAACACGCATACGACCATCATTGACACCAAGGCAGAAGCGACTCTCATCGCTGAAGACGACACGTCTCCATTCGTCCCTCCATTCACGCCTGTCGCGACACCACTGAAGGCGGGCTGCATGATGTTGGGGCGTGAGCGGAAGACGGCCTAACGGTGTGCGGGACCGTAGCCCAGCTTCATGGAGACGGTTGCGAATGGTCCTCGCCGATACCCCAGGAGCAACAGTGTCCCTAATTTGCTGGGAAGTGGCGGTGCGGTCCCCTACGGCACTGCGTAGGATCCTACGGTCTTGGCGTGCATCCATGCGTCGCTGCGGTCCGGTCCCAGGTCGACGGGCACGTGCACCTTCCGCCGACCACTGGCGACAACATCGATGTACTGTGGAGACCTCACGCCCCACGTGTTAAGCAATTCGGCGGTACGTCCACCCGGCCTCCCGCATGCCCACTATACGCCCTCGCTCAAAGTCCGTCAACTGCACATACGGTTCACGTCCACGCTGTTGCGGCATGCTACCAGTGTTAAAGACTGCGATGGAGCTCCGTATGCCACGGCAAACTGGCTGATACTGACGGCGGCAGTGCACAAATGCTGCGCAGCTAGCGCCATTCGACGGCCAACACCGCGGTTCCTGGTGTGTCCGCTGTGCCGTGTGTGTGATCATTGCTTGTACAGCCCTCTCGCAGTGTCCGGAGCAAGTATGGTGGGTCTGACACACCGGTGTCAATGTGTTCTTTTTTCCATTTCCAGGAGTGTAGTAAAACCCTCCTTCATGAATAAAATGTAAAACTAAATCAGCCGATGTGGCGTTGCCACATCAAATTAGCGGCAACAAGTCCAGCAACCCAAGATTTTATTGGTGGGCAGTCAAAGTGGGACAGTGCACCAGAATATGGGCCATTGTCAACTGGGCATTGCACCGACACTCAGGCGGGTCTGCACGGTGCAGGAGGTAACTGTGGGTTGCCCAAGCATGGCCAATGTGGAGCCAGCAGAGGACAACTGATTCCCTGTGAGAGACCTGCATGGAAGCCTTCCACACATTCGTAGTCTCCTTAATGACATGCAGTTTGTTGTGTGTACTGCTATGCCATTCCATCTCCCGAACCCAAAAAACCCTATAGCGTAAATCAGAACACAGGTCAGGTTCAGAGATGCCCATCTCCAGAAGCAGCTCCCACATAGCCTGTTTGGCCAGCTTGTCGGCAAGTTCGTTGCCTGGGATACCAACATGTCCTGGGTTCCACACAAACGCCACTGAATGACGGGACTGGTCCAGTGCATAGATGGACTCCTGGATGGATGCTACCAAAGGATGGTGAGGGTAGCACTGGCCGATAGGTTGTAGGCTGCTCAAGGAGTCAGTACACAGAAGTGAGTCCCTGGGACATGAACGGATATACTGAAGCGCACAGGAGGTGGCCACCAGCTCTGCAGTGAGTACACTGCAGTCACCGGGCAAGGAATGCTGTTCAAAATGGCCTCTGTGGACGTAGGGGAAGCCAACACGACCATCAGCCATCGAGCCATCAGTGAAAACCATTTCAGAGCCCCTGAACACATCAAGAATCGAGAGGAAATGACAGTGGAGAGCAACAGGAGTAACTGAGTCCTCAGGGTCATGCAAAAGGTCCAGACAAATCTGCAGCCTAGGTGTACTCCATGGAGGTTTATGTGGACGGACCTGAATGGGAGGTGGTAAAGGAAAGGACTCCAGTTCAGACAGAAGGGATCACACACGAACCGCAATCGTTAGCCCTGATCTGGGCCTGGGCCACCGATGCAGGAGATGAACTGCCACGGGTGGAAAAAGGAGGAGGTAATACAGATGCTCAGGAGAACTACAAATGTGTGCAATGTATCTGGTGAGCAGTTGTGCATGTTGGATCCGCAATGGTGAAACTTTGGCCTCCACTAGGACACTGGTCACTGGACTCATTCTAAAAGCTCCCGCTGCTAGGCGAACACCACAGTGATGGACTGGGTAGATCACATGCAATGCTGAGGGCGCCACCAAACCATAAACCAGACTCCCACAGTCAAGGCGGGATTGAACAAGGACTTCGTAGAGCTGCAGCAGATAGAGCGATCTGCATCCCAGTTGGTGTTGCTCAAGCAGCACAGGGTACTCAGGTGCTGCCAGCACTTCTGTTTAAGCTAATGAACGTGAGGCAGCCAAGTCAATAGGTCACCGAAAACCAGTCCTAAGAATCAATACGTCTCCACTGCAGTGAGTGGATCATCATGAAGGTAAAGTTCTGGTTCCGGATGAACTGTACGATGCTGACAGAAGTGCATGACACATGACTTAGGGACCGAAAACTGGAAGCCATGGCGGGAGTCCATGACTGAGCCCTGAGGATGGCTCCCTGTGGGTGCCGCTCAACAACACCAGTACTGGTGGAGCAGTAAGAAATATAGAAGTTACCGGCATACAGAGAGGGTGAGATGGACAGTCCTACAGCTGCTGCTAGACTTTTAATGGCCACTAAAAATAGTGATACACTCAATACAGAGACCTGTGGGACCCCATTCTCCTGGATATGGGGGAAGTATGGGAGGCACCAACTTGGAAAGGAAAGTACCAAGCTACAGGAAATTGTGGATAAAAATTGGGAGCAGCCCTCAGAGACCCCACCCGTATGATGTGGCAAGGATATGATGTTGCCAGGTGGTGTCATACGCTTTGTGTACATAAAAAAGAGACAGCAAAAAGGTGTTGGTGTCTGGAAAAGGCTGTTCAGATGGCAGACTCATGGGACACAAGATTATCAGTGGTAGAGTGCCCATGGTGGAAGCTGCCCTGAGATGGAGCCCATAGGCCAAATGACTCCACGACCCAACCCAACCGCCGACACACCATATGTTCCAGTAGCTTACAAACAACGTTGATGAGGCTGATGGGCCGATAGCTATCCACATCAAGCTTTTTTTTTACTGGGTATGAGCACCAGAACGATGGTGCTCTCCCACCACCGTGATGGAAAGACGCCGTCACACGGGATCTGGTTGAAGATGACGAGGAGATGGCGCTTGTAGTCAGACAAGAGATGTTTAATCATCTGACTGTGGATCTGATCTGACCCAGGAGCTGTGTTGACGCAATGTGCAAACGCAATGAGGAGCTCACACTCCGTAAATGGGGTGTTATAGGGTTCACTGTGGGGTGTAGTGAATG
Organism: Schistocerca americana; assembly: GCF_021461395.2. Taxonomy (NCBI): domain Eukaryota; kingdom Metazoa; phylum Arthropoda; class Insecta; order Orthoptera; family Acrididae; genus Schistocerca; species Schistocerca americana. Next base: position 706,532,385 of record NC_060119.1, on the reverse strand, counting down.
AGAGGACTTTCCTTTCCATCTGCCATTTGAGGGTGTGAAAGGCTGGGGGTAGTTCTCCAATAGAGGATTGAGCATAGTGCTCAGCAAAGTGCTTGGCAATCGCATTAGCGTCGGTACATAGCACGCCATTGATGGTAATGCCAAGGACACCTGTTGGGGTCTGGTACCCAAAAAGACATCTGATCTTTGTCCAGACTTGGGAGAGTGACACATGGCACCCAATGGTCGACACTTACCTGTCCCAACACTGTTTCCGTCGTTTTATAAGCTGGCGTACACGGGCACGGAGCCGCTTAAAGGCTATCAGATGCTCTAGGGAAGGATGTCACTTAAGTCGCTGTAGAGCTCGCCGACGCTCTTTAATTGCCTCAATGACTTCTAGCGACCACCAAGGGACTGTCGCCAGGGGCCCCTAAACAGTGATGGATTGCATTTTCTGCCGCAGAAACAATTGTGGTAGTCACCTGCTCAACAATCACATTGATGTTACCATGTGGGGGAGAGTCAACGGTGGCATCAGAGGTGAAAGTTTCCCAGTCTGCCTTGTTTAAAGCCCATATGGGCAGGCGTCCATGGGCCTGATGCCGGGGCAGTGACAGGAAGATGGTCACTACCACTCAGGTCATCATGTGCTCTCCAGTGGATAGATGGGAGAAGTCCTGGGCTGCAAATTGATAAATCAATGGCCGAGTAACTACCTAGAGCCACACTGAAATGAAATATTTAAGAGGCAGAGGTTGAGTTGTGACAGTAAATTTTTGACATCTCTGCCTCGGCCAGTAAGCACGGTGCCACCCCACAAGGGGTTATGGGCATTAAAATCTCCCAAGAGTACAAAAGGTTTTGGGAGTTGGTCAATTAGTGCAGCTAATACATTCAGGGGTACTGGACCATCTGGAGGAAGATATACATTGCAGACAGTTATTTCCTGCATTGTCCGTATTCTGACAGCCACAGCTTCAAGAGGGGTTTGAAGGGGCACAGTTTCACTACAGACTGAGTTTATGACGTAAACGCAAACTCCACATTGCACTGCCGGAACCAGGTTTCCTGGAGGGCAATGCCGAAAGCAGGTGTAAAGCTTAACAGTTGCCGTAACTGAGCCAAGCAGTGGAAGAAAACACCACAATTCCACTGGAGGATGACATCATGCGACTGGAAAGGCATGGAGCATTCAATGATGCAGTTTAAGCCTCAGGGTCGCCTGCTGCCACCGACTTTTTGCCTGAGCAGTCTATATTCATTGTGTCTGGGGTCCAGCGAGATCCAGGTCCTCAGCAGATGCCAGAATCTCCACCCCATCATCAGACACAGAGCTTGTAGGTAGTGGTAGTGTGGGTGCCACCACAAGTTCCTTGTTCTTGGGAGTATTTTTTTCCCCCGATTTCTTGCGCTGTTCCTTGGGTTTACCTGGCTGGGAGGACTTCACAGAATCAGTCTCCGGGGCTGAGGATGCCCTACGACCACCTGCTTTTGGGCTCTTCAGCCACTGGCAGGTGTTATCTTTCCCACTAACAGAAACCTGGGAAGGAAGTGACCCAAGGGACCCCTTCCTAGTGAGAAGAGCCAAAGAAGCCTTACGCTTCTCTGGGTCAGAAGTAGGGACTGAAATCTCCGATGGTTGGGGGGGGATTGCTTCCAAAGTAGGTGGTGTGGTGCGGGAGCAACAGGGAGGGAAGTGCTCCCCACCATCAAGGGGGCAGGTGTGGTCTCCCTGTTCTGACAAGGGAACCTCACCATCGCACCCCCCTCAGATTTAGTTATAAGTTGGCACAGTGGATAGACCTTGAAAAACTGAACACAGTCAATCGAGAAAACAGGGAGAAGTTGTGTGGAACTATGAAAAAAATAAGCAAAATATACAAACTGAGTAGTCCATGTGCAAGATAGACAACATCAAGGATAGTGTGAGCTCAGGAGTGCCGTGGTCCAGTGGTTAGCGTGAGCAGCTGCGGGACGAGAGGTCCTTGGTTCAAGTCTTCCCTCGAGTGAAAAATTTTCTTTCTTTCTTTTCGCAAAGTTATGATCTGTCCGTTCATTCATTGACGTCTCTGTTCACTGTAATACGTTTAGTGTCTGTGTTTTGCGACCGCACCGCAAAACCGTGCGATTAGTAGACGATAGGACGTGCCTCTCCAATGGAAACCGAAAACATTTTATCGCAAGGTCATAGGTCAACCGATTCCTCCACAGGAAAAACACCTCTGATATCTTCTATATGACACTGGTGACGGCATGTGCGTCACATGACAGGAATATCTTGTAGACCCACCTAACTTGTATGCTTGGCAAATGCGTAAAAAGATTCTTCTACCTTGCCTGATTTAGGTTTTCTTGTGGATGTGATAATCACTGCCAAAAAAGCGATGAAAACACATGAGTTTGTCACATAAACTGCAACAAATGAATGCAACAGTTTCAGTCACACAGTTTTCCCTGTGCTCTGTCAAAACATGTTTTTAACGTTTTCAAATTTTTCTGTGTGTAGACCATCAAATCCTGCATATGTCCAAGCAAATCTGAACGTGTCCTGGAATTTTGGAGAGCTAAGTTGATTATGAGTGAGTGCTGAACTTTGATAATTGACACACGATCACGTAAACAATATTGCTCTGTGTACCTGTGCAGCTCCGCAAAATAATTGTCTGAAAATAAAAAATTAAACTTTCCACTCGAGGGAAGACTTGAACCAAGGACCTCTCGTTCCGCAGCTGCTCATGCTAACCACGGGACCACGGCACTCCTGACCTCACACTATCCTTGATGTTGCCTATCTTGCGCATGGACTACTCAGTTTGTATATTTTGCTCATTTTTTTCATAGCTCCATACAACTTCTTCCTGTTTTCTCAAGTGATCTGTGTTCAGTTTTTCAAGGCCTATCCACTGTGCCAATTTATAACTAAATATGAGGGGGGTGCGATGGGGAGGTTCCCTTGTGAGAGGCGACAGGAACTCGAGGAACTGATGGGGTGACAAGAGGAAGACCGCACTGCAGTTCTTTCTCTAAATCCTCGCACAAACGAAAAAATGGCCTACATCGAGATAAGTGTCCAAGGAATAGAAAATCAACTGAAATCACTCAACAGAGGAAAGTCCACTGGACCTGACAGGCTACCAATTCGATTCTACACAGAGTACGCGAAAAAACTTGCCCCCCCTTCTAACAGTCGTGTACCGCAAGTCTCTAGAGTAACGGAAGGTTCCAAATGTTTTGAAAAGAGCACAGGTAGTCCCAATCTTCAAGAAGGATTGTTGAGCAGATGCGCAAAACTATAGACATATATCTCTGACATCGATCTGTTGTAGAATTTTAGAATGTTTTTCGCTCGCGTATCATGTCATTTCTGGAAACCCAAACTCTACTCTGTAGGTATCAACATGGATTCCAGAAACAGCGATTGTGTGAGACCCAATTCACTTTATTTGTTCATGAAACCCAGAAAATATTAGTTACAGGCTCCCAGGTACATGCCATTTTCCTTGACTTCCGGAAGGCGTTCAATACAGTTCTGCACTGTCGCCTCATAAACAAAGTAAGAGCATACGGAATATCAGACCAGCTGTGTGGCTGGACTGAAGAGTTTTTAGCGAACATAACACAGCATGCTGTTCTCAATGGAGAGATGTCTACAGACGTTAAAGTAACCTCTGGCGTGCCACAGGGGAGTGTTATGGGACCATTGCTTTTCACAATATATATAAAAGACCTAGCAGATACTGTCGGAAGTTCCATGCGGCTTTTCGCGGATGGTGCCGTAGTATACAGAGAAGTTGCAGCATTAGAAAATTGCAGCGAAATACACAGAGATCTGCAGCGGATAGGCACTGACCCTTAAGATAGACAAATGTAATGTATTGAGAATACATAGAAAGAGGGATCCTTTTTGTATGATTATATGATAGCGGAACAAACACTGTTAGCAGTTACTTCTGTAAAATATCTGGGAGTATGCGTACGGAACAATTTGAAGTGGAATGATCATATAAAATTAATTGTTGGCAAGGCAGGTGCAAGGTTGAGACTCATTGGGAGGGTCCTTAGAAAATGTAGTCCATCAACACAGGAGGTGGCTTACAAAACACTCGTTCAACCTATACTTGAGTATTGCTCATCAGTGTGGGATCCGTAGCAGGTCGGGTTGACAGAGGAGATAGAGAAGATCCAAAGAAGAGTGGCGTGTTTCGTCACAAGGTTATTTGGTAAGTGCGATAGCATTACGGAGCTGTTTAGCAAACTCAAGTGGCAGACTCTGCAAGAGAGGCGCTCTGCATCGCGGCGTAGCTTGCTGTCCCGGTTTCGAGAAGGTGCATTTCTGGATGAGGTATCGAATATATTGCTTCTCCCTACTTATACCTCCCGAGGAGATCACGAATGTAAAATTAGAGAGATTAGAGTGCACACGGAGGCTTTCCGGCAGTCGTTCTTCCAGCGAACCATACGACTGGAACAGGAAAGGGAGGTAAAGACAGTGGCATGTTAAGTGCCCTCCGCCACACACCATTGGGTGGCTTGCAGAGTATAAATGTAGATGTAGACAACTGTTATTGCAACAAAAACAGTTGCATATGAAGAGGTCATAGCCACAGGATGTACGCACTTAAATTTCCTCTTAGCCTCAGTATAGGTCGGTCAGTCTAGGGTCTTATAGTCCATGCGTTTCCTCTCTTCCTGTAAAATCCTGCAGTCTGGCGAGCAAGGTGAATGATGCTCTCCGCAGTTGACACAGAGGTGGGGCACATGGAGTATTGGGATGCGATGGACATCCACAATCTCGAAAGGTGTGGTTGGAAGTACAGCAGGAAGACATACGGCCGAACTTCCAGCACTTAAAGCACAGCATGGGGGGAGGGATATATGGTTTGACAACACAGCAGTAGACCTTCACCTTGACCTTCTCAGGTAATGTGTCACCCTTGAAGGCCAAGATGAAGGCACTGGTGGCAACCTGGTTATCCCTCGGACCCCGATGGACGTGCCGGACGAAATGAACACCTTGCCACTATCGACTGGTGCACAGCTCGTCGTCACACTGCAAAAGCAGGTCCCTGTGGAATATAATACCCTGGACCATATTTAAGATCTTGTGAGGTGTGATGGTAACAGAAACATCCCCCAACTTGCCACAAGTGCGTAATGCCTGTGACTGGGCAGAGGATGCTGTTTTTATCAAAACTGACCCAGAGCGCATTTTGGACAAGCCCTGCACCTCCCAAAACTTGTGCTCCAAATGTTCCACAAAAAACTAAGGCTTCATGGACATGAAAGATTCCCCATTAACTCTCGTACATACAAGGTACTGGGTGAATAGGCTTCACTGCCATCCTTAGCCTGGCATTCCTCCCATGGTGTGGCCAGGGAAGGGAATGACTTGAGGTCATATTTCTTGGCACTGAAGTTAGCCTTTACCCGCTTAGAAACTGCTGGCGGTGGACCACCAGCAAGAGATGATGAACTATACTTTATGGCGTGTCGTCCACCCTGATGCCACCAACTCCTACCAGGGGCCCTCCCCACGGGTGCCACCCAGCCACAGCAAAGACCACCTGGCAGGATGGCCATTGCTGGGCATCCCGATACCCCAGGGTGATGGGCATCTACTCAACATACGTGGGGAGTTGACGGCGCAGGCATCTGCAGAGCAATCCCTGTGTTGTCAGGGGGCTAGAACCAGCAGGGTACATGGCGGCCCCACCAAAACTGACTGGCTACCATGCTTGATATGAGGTGCAAAGAAGTCCATGGTCATCGTCAGCACAGATAGTGACAGTGCATAGGAATGGTGGAAAATGCACCCAGGATGGTGTCCTCGCCCAAGAGATGGAGAATGGGCAGGATTGCAATGCGACAACAAGAAAGTGGGCTAAAGATCTCAATGCATGACGGACGCGATGCACCATGTAAGGCACCCTTCCACAATTGGCTCGCTCTTCGGGAAAATTTTGAAAATTGGAGGTCAAACCCTACAGGGGACCACCACATAAAGGCTGAAACATGTGAGACTCCTTTTAGTCGCCTCTTATGACAGGCAGGAATACCTCAGGCCTATTCTAACCCCCGGACCCGCAGGGGAGCTCCCTGTTTATCCAGCGGTGGTTGCTGAGGTTTAAAGTAGGTGATTTCTCTTTACTGGACTATCCACGATGCGGTAGACCATCAACACCAGTGAGTGATGTAAATGAGGAGACCATTGATCAAATTATCCAAAATGACAGATGTGTGATGACACGACAGCTTGCTGAAATGACTTGTTTGTCATTGGGTAGTGTAGTATCAGTAGTACAGTCACTAGGGTACAGAAAAATCTAGGTGCCTATATTATTGACAAGAGAAATGAAAATGATGAGGAAGAATGTGTTCGAGGGTCTCATTAAGAACTTTACTGAAGAGTGGAAACAGTGTTTTGACAGCATCATTACCCTGAAACACGGTTGTTTTTGTTCGATCCTGAGAGCAAAACCCAATCCATGGAGTGGTGTTATCCGGGTTCCCCTCAGAAGAAGAAACCAAGACTTTCACGAACAGCAGGCCGAAAGGTGATGGCCTCCTTCTTCTGGGATCAGTGTGCTGTCATTTTCATTTTCATTGACTTCTTGGAACCTGACTCGAATTATCACATGATGCTTAGGGAATTACATTAGGAAATGAGACACTTAAAGTAGTAGATGAGTTTTGCTATTTGGGAAGCAAAACAACTTATGATGGTCAAAGTAGGGAGGATATAAAATGTAGACTGGCAATGACAAGAAAAGCATTTCTGAAGAGGAGAAATGTGTTAACATCGAGTGTAGAGTTAAGTGTCAGGAAGTCGTTTCTGAAAGTATTTGTATGGGGTGTAGCCTCATATGGAAGTGAAACATGGATGACGAACATTTTAGACAAGACGAGAAGAGAAGCTATTGAAATGTAGTGGTACAGAAGAACACTGAAGGTTAGATGCGTAGATTATGTAACTAATGAGGAGGTACTGAATAGAATTGGGGAGAACAGAAACTTGTGGTACAATCTGACTAAAAGAAGGGATCAGTTGGTAGGACACATTCTGAGGCATCAAGAGATCACCAATTTAGTACTGTAGGGAAGTGTGGGGGTTAAAAAGAGTAGGGGAAGACCAAGAGATGAATACAATAAGCATATTCAGAAGGATGTAGGTTGCAGTAGTTACTCGGAGATGAAGAGGCTTGCGCAGGATAGGGTGGCATGGAGAGCTGCATCAAACCAGACTTTGGTCTGAAGACCTCAACAACAAAACTTCCCAGCAGATTAAAACTGTGTGCCAAACTGGAATTGGAATGTAGCTCTTACTTTTTGCAAGCAATGCTCTCAACGACTGAGCTGTCTAACTGGGAGTTTCAAAACAGCACACACACTGCAGAATGAGAGATGCATTCAGTACGAAAAAATTTGTGTTATTTTGGTTAGTTCAGCTGGCGAACAAATGACTGACAAAATAATGACAAGTGAGAGAACAATTTGGTGAAACCACTGTACAAACCATGCCAAGTGGCCAGTTTCAGTATGCAATAGCCATTGCCAACTATACACAAATTTCAAATAGTGCTGTTTATCGTTTAGTTCTGTAAGACGGGGCTGCTGTTGCATAGTGGCATGAGCTAAACACTGTATCTGCTGAACACTATTTAAATACTAGTATACTAGTTGAGTACCAGTATTGCAGCATATGTATGTATTTCAATTATATTAGTCCATATCACCCCCCCCCCCCCCAAGTGCTCTCTCTCTCTCTCTCTCTCTCTCTCTCTCTCTCCACTTCCTCTGGCCTTCTCTCGGTCTGTCTCTTAATCAAATGCTTTTTATTCTTCACTCACCTAGGGGGTAATTAACCTGCAGTCGAGAACCACTGCTCTATGCTATGGGCTAGAGAACCAGTACTCAAGGCAGAAGATGCTACATTTCTACTACCTTTATTATACTACTTGCATATGAATAGTGAGAATAAAATGACAGAGATTAGCATTGTTGCACAAACATACATGAATGAAATGACAGTGAGTGAATAATATTGGTAGAAAGAACCATCCACCATGAACTGCACAGTTCCTTGCAGAGTGTATTTGTCAATATGTCAGCTAACTCCTAAGTATTAATCTCCCATCCTGTTAAACTTTGTTTTCAATCTGTCAATGTGTCCCTAATGAGACTGTCACTATTTACAAACTAGTACACTGGTTGCATGTCATAATGTCTACTACTCTGACAATCTCATTACCAAAATTCTGAATAATTTGGTTCAGTCACAAACTTTCCTAAATCCTGTAGTCATTTGTTCAACAAACAGTGAAAGACCGTCTTTCTTGAATAAATAGCTTCAGTTCCAAAAATTCAAAAAGCAATTTTTACTGATTATCAACTCAATAAAATACAAAATGAGGAAGTAATGATATTTCTATCATGAGGCAACACAGTGAACAGTTTTTACTGCAATGAAAACAAAAATCTCTTTCAATATTTTTGTGGAAAAAAGCAAGGTTACATTACCTGTTATTCCCAGGTATATTCCCATTTTGATATAGCTTTCTGCTTCTTCGAAAGTTCCAGAAAAACAGTGTATAACAACAGAAGGCAGGTTTTCCTTATACTTTTCCAATATTTTGATTAAATCTTTATGAGCATCCCTTTCATGCAGTAACAGGGGTTTACGCAATTCACATGCCAGTGCAACCTGAAGAATGAAATACTGTTAAATGCAAAATATATGAAACATATGGAGTTATTCCTTTTCTATGCAGAAAATCAATATTGCTAATTGACAGGTGCACACACTGTTCAATAGAAACACAAACATACACATGAAATTCAAGCTTTCGCAACAAACTGTTGCCTCATCAGGAAAGAGGGAAGGAGAGGGAAAGATGAAAGGATGTGGGTTTTAAGGGAGAGGGTAAGGGAGTCATTCCAATCCCGGGAGCAGAAAGACTTACCTTAGGGGGAAAGAAGGGGTATACACTCGCACACACATACATATCCATCCGCACATACACAGACACAAGCAGACATTTGTCAACGTGAGGCAACAGTTTGTTGCGAAAGCTTGAATTTCATGTGTCTGTTTGTGTTTGTTTGTGTGTCTATCGACCTGCCAGCACTTTCATTCGGTAAGTCACATCATCTGTGTAACTATGTCTGAACAATTAAAATGTGACGTATCAATGGTTTTTTTAGTACAACATATATAGCAAAATGACTAGAAAGATGATGTATAATATTCCATATTAAACATTACAATTGTGCTTGAGGTGTCACACTGAAGCCAGTAATCTAAGAGAAAGCCAAACACATCTAGACAGTCATAAGTGTAAATTCGTGACTTTATGGGTAAGTGTTGGAGAAAGGGTGTAAGTCCTGAGATTATCTCCTTTATCTACAAGAAAATAAAACTGTAATGCAATTCAGAGAAAAGTGATGGCATACCACCTCCTAGAAATCAATTCAATTGTTCAAACCAAGCTTTAAGTTAATGACTAAACTTATTTAATATCACCATGAAAAATTATTTTAACAGATTCTGTGTGCAGCCAGAAAATATTTCTGCTGTAACCCATCCCTGACAGTTCCTTTTCTGAATATTTTCACCAACCACCTTAATACTCTTGTCAGTGATCAAGTCCATTCAGGTACAGGAACAAAAAATAAGTTTTGGAAAGATCTTTCATGTGCAGCAACATGTACACTGAAAAGGTCATAAAGGAAACAAGATATCAGAGGACATTCCAAGATCATTAAAATTTCATGAACCATACTAATATGCATAATTCTGGTTAAAGTACACATTCATATGTACAAATCCCCAAACAAATAGGCCTCTACCTGATATTAAGGTTTTCATTGTGGTTTTTGGGATGTAAATTTTGCTTTGAGTACTAATACTGTATTATGTCATGTTTGGTACTTTAATATGGCATAATGCCATATGTGCTAGAAAATGAAAAAGTGCACTTGAAATGCAGCAAACACTCGAAACTAGCAGTAGTGTGGAATTAAACACTTCATTTCAAATAAATTGACTGCCTCACTGGACAAGATCACTAAAAGCCAAATTTCTTTAGCAAACCGACAAAAATAACTTCATTGTTCTTGACCGTCAGAAAGTAGGAACTAAAATAAAATCTGAAACTAATGACATATTTCAGTTTTCCGTAATTATGTGAATGTATTTAATCATTTAATTCACTTGATAGCTTCCAGTCACAGAAATCTGTTTTGTCCTTATTTGAAGTGAGAGCAGTAAACGAAGAGGAAACAGCAAAATCACTAAATGTAAACATGGGTCACGTGGAGTTCACCCACCTCCTCACTACAGCATAAAGTGCTCTGTGCATCAGCTCCGGATCTACGATATTTCCGAGCTGGGGCAATACTAGATAGTGGCATCAGCTAAACAGACTACATTAGGGCTGTTTATTGTATCATTTTAACCTATCTCTAGCATTTTAATGCCCCCACCCGCAATTTTTGTGTACCACAATGTAGTGTTTAAAATGAAGAGAAATATTTCGTCAATACTTAAGTTGATGAGCCTGGGGAAATGGCAATACATTTAAGAAGACTAGTCCTGTCTGAGTGAATGGCAACCTTGTGAAGTCCATGAATTCTGAAGGCATGTAGTAATTCAAGCCTGTCTTTCTGTTGAATCTATGTTGGACCATGCACGAATTTAAACGTTATTTACATTTTTAGATTAGTGAAATATAATTGCTATAATTTAAACTATTTCAATGTGCAAATTGTCTTTGATTACCCTACCACAAGTGCGCACTATGAACAGTTTTGTGAACATAAAATGTGCAAGGTATGCAAAATTTTAAATTGCTACCACAAGCCAAGATGGAAAGTATAAAGGAGAATTTGTTGTACTCCAAATGAATCCCAAGCGATAGCAGGGAATACCGAACTGCGAGAAGCAGTTACTAATGCAACTCTTCTTATAAAAACTATTATTTGAACTGTAGTGATACAAGTTTTTAGAATAAAAAAACTTAACAACAATGGGACAACACAGCATTCTGGATTTCATTATGTTCGAAAAATAATGATGATTTTTGTATTTTGGAAAGAATTTTTATTTATTCTTCTACATTAACATTATCCACTACCAAATAATTCCCATTAGATATTATACACTTATATCAACACTTTCTCCAATACCTGAAACACTTTTGGAGAGATATTTTAGTTCTCTCAATGTTTTTTTTTAATTATTATTTTTTTAATCTCACCTATGCTTGTAAAACGATATTCCTTTAAGATTTCTTTACTTCTTGGTGATGGAAAAGTTACACAGGAGCATGTCTTACAAATATGGAGCCTAGGGCATGAATATAATATTGTTTTGGTGAAAAATCCATGAACAAGCAACACATATGAGCAGGTTCATTATTGTGGTGCAAAAGTCATGAATTGTTTCAGCAAAAATTTGGGCTTTTTTATGGATAGTTTCACACAAATGGTACTTAATTTTTTAAGTTCTACTTCTTACTGACTGTTCAACTTTATGGCAAGAATGTATGGTGCACAATGCCACTGAAATCAAGGAACATAGTAAATATAAGTTTCAATATTCCTTTCACACATTTCATACCTAAAACATCTGAAAAAATGTCATGGAACAAACTAATAGATATGTCACTGTCACCACCACCACCACCACCACCACCACCACCACCACCACCAACAGCAACAACAACAGTTTCTTTGCTAAATCACAATCAATCAATCAATCAATCAATCAATCACTTTTTTCACTTTTCCACAATTTCACAAGTTGATGAGACTCGCCAAAAGCAATATTTAACAGTTCTAAAACTTCACTCAATTTGTTTTATCAAACAAACTTTCATAAAAATTATATGATCTATTTTTATAGAAACTGAATCACTAAGGCTACCAAAACATATGAAAAACGTTTTGACAGCTGGCAACAGCCAAAATATCCAATATGGCTCACACTGTATAGATCACACACATTTACCACCCCGACAATGTAAAAATTGTGTGAAACGAACTATGACGACACATGAAATAACATTCCTGTTACTTTTTAAACAAACTTTGTACATATTATTTTTGAACTCAAGAAAATGTGGAAAGATAAAGATTTTTCAATTCTGCAGCATTATGAGTAATTGCTTTTGTGAGCTAGATAAGAACATTAGCATCTTTACCAAACATTTCAGTCATTCGTTGAAACTTGTTGGCAGATTAAAACTCTGTTCCAGGCAGGGACTCGAACCTGGGACCATTGCCTTTCATGGGCAAGTGTTCTACAGGCAGAGCACATGTCTGTGAAAGGAAAAGGTCCCAGGTTCAAGTCCCAGTCTGGCGCACACTTTTAATCTGCCAGAAAATTTCAAATCAGCACACACTCTTCTGCAGAGTGAAAATTCATTCTGGATTTCATTCATTGATGTGCATCTCCACAACAAGGAATATTTTAAATGTGAAACGTCATTTGTGTTGGCATTCTCAGAGCAAATTACTGTTGAAACTGTAGTAAGACAGCTCAGAAGGTAAATATTCCAGGCTTGTTCCCACTGTTTTACTTAGAAACATCTATTCTACCAACTTACAGTACTTAAAATGACATTTCCAGATGTTTTATAGAACGTAAATAATGTCTTACTTTTAAAGTTGCATTGACTGTAGCAGTGAATACGAGCATATGTATGTGTATGTGTATGTGTGTGTGTGTGTGTGTGTGTGTGTGTGTGTGTGTGTGTGTGTGTGTGTGGGCGCGCGCACGCGTGTGCGGGTGTACGTGACAGTGTTTAAATTGTGTGTAATTTGCTCAATTCACACCATCCATTAAGTGCAGGCATGGTTATGGATGCAATTAGCATTGATAGGACAACGCTGAGGATTTGGCAATGCAAAATACCTGCACTGAACTCATCCTGAAGATCTGGATGGGCGACCAAAAGCAGAGGTGAGTGTCGGCTTACAAAGATCTTCTGCAGCGCAATGAAGACGACTCCAGCTTTTCGGAAAATGTTGCCACTGGAGATGAAACTTGGATATTTGAATATGACCCGGAAACAAAGTGCAAAGTTCTAAATGACACACTGTAGCTTCAAATATCCAAAAAAGACTCAAATGAGCAAATCCAGAGTAAAAGCCATGCTCATCATTTTCTTCGATCCTGTGGGGGTGGTCCACTATGAATTTGTACCTTAGGGGCAGACAGTGAATGGTGCTTTTTACCTAGAAGTGCTAAGAAGACTGAAGACAAGGGGTCAAGTCATAGGCAAAAATTGGAAATTGCACAATAACAATGCACGCAGCCACGCCTGCTCCTAGGTCCACCAACTACCTGACAATAAATAGCATCGAGCATGTGACAATTCCCCAAACCCCTTACAGTCCCGACTTGGCACTAGCAGACTGTTTCCTATTCCAAAAAATGAAATCACCCCTGGAAAGGACTCCACCACAAGACTAAGTGCTGTTAAATAATCTTGCACATGTATCCTTTAAGACCTTCCAAAATCTAAGTACCGGGGAGTCTTTAACTCATGGAAAAGCCACTGGCAAACGTGTGTCAAGGGCTAAACTTTGAAGAATTTTGAGGCATTGTAGTAATAACCAAAATAAATCTATTTTTCCATTATTTTTCCTGGTACTTTGTATACAAACCCTGTATAAAACTCAGTAATTAAAAAAAGGAAACAAAGCAAACACTATTGTAGAGGTGTGCAAGTTAACAGGTGAGAACGAAAAGCACAAGCACAAGGTATCTCTGTTTGAAACTAAACTGGAAATACTGGAAGGAGGTAAAAGGATGCAGTCAATGAGCAATAAAACTGCTTACAGTGTGGAACAGACAACAAATCAATTGATTTCAGTAACTAAGCTAATTATCAAATACCTACAGACGGGTGAAAAAATGAGTTACCAAACAAAGATATAAATTTGAAATACACCTTATGACAGCTCAGATATTATATTGCGATGCTATAGCAAAATACCATTCAACAAAAAATAAAGGGTGATATGCATAGTAAAAATGAAGAAGTCCAAATCATTACAACTGAAATTAAACTGAACTACCAATGAATCAAACCACTTCAACTGCATCATTCAATGCTCGGGCTGAGTACTGACACAGTACTTTTGACAAACACTGTTCTGAGTTACATCATACTGGAGCAGCAAAACAGGTGTGGCAGTGAAATGGGTGGTTTTGAATAAACCACCACCAACGATACCGATTTAATCACAGCGATATAAAAGAAATACAACATTAATTTACAATGTTTGCAGTTTACCGTATTTACTCGAATCTAAGCCGCACTTTTTTTCTGGTTTTTGTAGTCCAAAAAACCGCCTGCGGCTTAGAATCGAGTGCAAAGTAAGCGGAAGTTCTGAAAAATGTTGGTAGGTGCCGCCACAACTAACTTCTGTCGTCGTATATATGTAGCGCTACGCAGGCATGCTTCACAGGCACAAAGACAATTACTGGAACCAAAACCTCTGCGTCAGTAAATAAATAAAAGAAAAGGTGGAGGACAAGCTTTTTTTTCTCCGCCCCGAGTTTCGACCACTGCATTTTCATACATTATCCAACGAAGTAAATACAAATTCCGTATTTTTCCTCTTCGAACGTAGCAGCATTTCAATGTACTACGAAAATCCGACTGGCAAGACTGTTTGGGATATTTGTCAATATGGCCAACTCTGCTTTCTGAATTTTTTCCTAACTGTGAGAAGAAATGGTTGCTAACAGGAACTTTTATGAATTGTGAATCACATGCAGTATTCTCTTCACCATAAGAATAATACGAATATAAACATTTTGCCATGTATTCTTTCGTGTTTGCTGCTATCTCATTTAAATCCTGTCCGCCTAATAAACTACGAAACTAGAGTGAGACAACAGCAGATGCGGAAGAATATACATACCATGTCATGTTTATATTCGTATTGTTCTTATGCCTAATAGTGATACAGTCAAAAATGAAGCACGGCAATTGACTAGATTTTTAAATCTAAGATGACTCTAATTCCTGTGCACAATGTAATGTACTAAAGAGGCGTCTGCAAAGATTTTCAAACGGAAAAAATTTTCGCTAAATTCTCGTTCAGAACATCTTCCATCATACGCAGTCTATTATTTGATTCTTGTTGATCATTATCAAGGAAAGCACCAGTGTAAGTAGCAACGAATAGCAGTCTCATGCCATTGTTTTGCTAATGAGACGATTCCTCTCTGTTTTTTTTTTACTTGTAAGCGGCGGTAGCGTGCACGAAAGCAAGCCATGCAGCGAGCGGCGACAGGTCGTAAACCCTCATTTTCAGAATGCGACAAACAATGCATGACACAGTACAGTAATGCATTTTCAGCTTTGAGTGACGGAAACACCTATAACAAAGAGAACTGCACTTGTCAGATCAAAGAAAAATAAGCAATCAATTCAAACCAGACGAAGCACGTGAAAAAGGAAGGGTACCCGTATAAATACGGACGAAGCGCCTGATGCATAACAACGGCTACCTGGTAAAGCTTAACTGCTAAGCTTACGACTTGAACCAAACTACTACAGCTGTATCGTCATTCATTCAACCTAAATTGTGTCTCATATTACAACGGACCAAGTTTGTTTCGATTTGGAAGTGCGGCCTAAAACTTTTCTCTCCCCTTGAATTTCGAGTCTCAGATTTCAGGTGCGGCTTAGATTCGGGAAATTTTTTTTTCCTCGATTTCGAGTCTCATTTTTCAGGTGCGGCTTAGATTCGAGTAAATACGGTAAAGTGACCCACATTTCAAGCCAACAGAAGTCAGACATTACACCTAGCAAGATTGGCACTCAAATTCAATAAGTTCCTGACAAATTTGATCGCTCAGTTCCTGGATGGTGTATCATGGATCACACCAGAAGATATGAGATTTCAAATGACCCCAAGGGAAGAAGACGTCATGCTGAAAGAGCAGTGGGTCTTGAAGGCTAGGAAATGTCTCCATTCTTGGAAATGAGATGACCAGGAAAGACATTCTGCAGAACATTAACGGAACGCCACAAGGAGTGGCATGTGCCCCCCACCCCCTTGCTGGAAAAATGTTTTTGCAGTTATAGGAATATCAACAAGCTGTCACACTAGGAAATAGCTCAAAGCATTAACACAACATTCTGTATCACAGTAACACCACTGCCACGACCATCTTAAAAAAATAAGGCCCTATGATATCAAACAATGATATATCACACCACACTACCACTTTCTGACAGTGAAGTGGTGTTCACATGACTAGTATCTAAGGTTTTGCTTGTTAACACAGCCTGACATATAAAAATTAGCCTTATCAGTCATGATCAGATTGTTGCACTGGCCTAGGTTTTCGTTCACAACTTTCAACAATTCCCAACAAAAGCACAGTCTCTTTGAGAGGTCATCTTTATTCACTTTTTTGGATGGTATTGCAATTCCCAATGTAATATTTGCTGTACACTGTGATGCAATATGTCAACTGCAGTACATGCTTGCGTGCAGAACACCTGGGACTTTGGCTGAAGGCTTCTCCCAATCTCGCAACACTTTCTGACGTGTGCACCTCCCTTTCAACACTGTATTACCCATTTCCTCAAAATTCTGTACTCACACTTTGATAGCATGTGCCGACAAGACTGGGACATGATGTGTGTGAGAGTAAAAAGCATGAAACACACACTACATGGCCCATAGCTGTCGCTGTTTTTTGTAAAATGCCTTACACCAACAGCACATTGTTTGCTGGTCCATGACACCACCTTGACTCAACATCGATATGTGTGTCAATGGCAAAGGTTTGTTGTCCAGATGGCATGACTCCTGTTTTCCAATTCCTAACATAACAATCGCCTGTTTCGGTGTCACACCTATTGTACCTGTTTGTTCCAAATATTTCCAATTGGTTTAAAAATAAGGTTTCAAGACGGCAGGAGGCACTGTGGCTATGTATGTGTGATTTGTGTTTGTATGAATGTTTGTGTGCAATTCATATTTCCAAGGAAGGCCTTTTGGCTGAAAGTTTCAATCATTAGTTGTCTTTTCATTGTGCCTCTCTGCAACTCAATGCTTCTTCTGTGTGGTGAGCAGCAATCTACCCTTTTCATAATAATGTTGTTATTACCTGTACATCAAGGATTTTCCATTGTTTATTTCTTTTAAGAGCAAACTCAAATAAAGTGTTTGTAATAACCATAATTTTGATTGCAGAGAAATCTACCAAATCTTCACCTCTCATATATTTTCCCCCAAGCCAAAATTTCCTACAGTATTATTGGCTGTATAGGATCATATTATGGCATTAAAAACACCCAGATTGCAACATTATCTTTTTTTTAATGTTTTAACAGTTCTTCAATGTTCTCCATACACAGTCTCCACTTCTTCTAAGTCACGAGCTGTTGGTGGGAAATGTGTGTGAATTACTACCAAAGTCCACACAACTACTACTATTTTTACCATCATTAACCAGTTGCCAACGTGGTAAGTATTGTGAAAATTATTTGACCATTTTCCTCTTGTTACAATTTACATTTCATGCTTTCCTTTTCTCTCATCACCACTACAATTTACTGTAAAACCATCACTGTAGTAATCTCCACTTCCCTCCCAGCCTGTCTTACATATACCTAATATATCTAGTTCATTCTTCCTCATCTAATCTTTCACTTCATCCAGTTTTCCTGCTTTGACTAATGTTTGTATATTACGCCTTCTCATCTTCATCGTGGTTTTAGAGAGGACTAAGACCTGAGGACCCCTCTTAACTCTCCAGCCACATCTCGTCTTCCAAGAGCCATGATCAATAGTTAATTCCTCATTAGTATCACCTCCATGGTGGCATTCCACTGAACAAGATGTATTAAGTAATAGGTTACGACTAACTCTAGAAAGCATGAAGTGATTTGACTGACCATTCTAAACTTTCGCCTGCCTCTAACGACAGTACATTTTTTCATAAAACCAACTATTTTGTGACTGGTTTCTTTCCAAAAGAGATTTCACTGTAAAAATTACAGACATATATTAATACTCCCTGCTTTTATTTCTCACCATACACCTATAATCATGGCAGCAGTCCTTCTGACCATGTAATGCTTATTTATGCGCCTAAGCCATCTGAGAATGCTGAAAATGATGAGTTGTGTTGGAAGTGACTGACACGGTGTAGTGATGCACACTGAAGCTTCTGTGCTAATTATTACATCTCGCTATAAGTAAAGTGCTTGGTGGTGCATAAGTTTTGAAACAGATTTTGAAAATGGCTCCTAAGTTGTTAGACAACGAAGCACCAAAATATTTAGAACATCTACAGCCAATTTCAGAGCAAGAGCCTGATTGTAGTGAAATTGAAAGATAAGTACAAACTACTAGCAATGATTCTATAGCATGATAGTGCTGAATCAAGAAAAACTATACCAATGACTCTTATAGCAGCAAGACAGACTCCTCCACTGAAATCAGCATATCTTTCGGCACAGAATGACATTTGATACAACAGAAGAAGACAGGGAGGAAGAAAGAAGTGTCATCACTTCACTTTTTTTACAGCTGGAATTCAGAAAAGAGATTGAGAGATTTTAGATCACAAATGCAGCTGAAAAACTACAAAAGCAAAAAGTTTTCTGACAGACAGCAGGACCAAGGCCACTTGCTAAGAGAAACATCAAAGTTCACAGCACTACAAACTACTTCTTAGTGCCTGTATGCAAATGGTAAAACAGTGAAACATAAAACTGTGCACCGAGATGAAAGCTCAAAAACGACTTCAAAATAGTAACTGGTGTGTTTCTATTTCTGAAGTTGACAAAATGTTGCAGCTTTGTGAGTTTGTGGCTTTTTTTGCACCAAGGGAATTGACACTGATATCAAGTGGTAAGTGATATCGAAGTCTGGAGTCATTTAAAAATTGTTTCTCGCTTTACAGCTCTGGACAAAACATCACAATTGATGATGGGTCTTAAGACACATGTAGATTAATACCGTACATGGGAGATAAATTTGCCATCAAAGTTTGGTTATCACTGGATGCAGACACCAAACAGATGTTCAACTTATTTCCATGAGACAGAAAGAATGGACATCAACCAGAGAATCATAACATTTCCAAATACTTTAGCACGAAACTTGAGGCACCATTCCTTTGAATGGGAAGGAATTGTGATTATAGATATCTCTTCACATATTTGCAAAAGGCCACTATACTGAAGAGTAAACATATCAAGCCAAATGAGTTCAGCGGACAGCGATCATCAGAAAGAATGTTCTAAGCACCACTGTTTGATACTACTGTGATGAAGCATGGACATAAAACCTGGTTTATTTATCAAGAGAAAGAACGAAATAATGTTCCCATTCTCAGTATGCTTCATTCAAGTATAGAAATTGGGAAAAACTCGAAAAGTATTCCAGAATTTTAGATTAAAATTAAATGTGGAGTAACTATACTGGACCAGTTGGCTATAAAACATATAGTCAAAGAGCTTCACAGATATGGGAAGTGAAAATGTTTTACAATACATTGGCCTTTGCCTGAATAAATGAACCGACTTGACATATGTGACAGCTGGAAAAAAAACTTGTGTTTGGAAAATGTATAAAACTTTGTGTCCGGAACTCAAGTTGTGTGTTTGTTTTTTTTTAACACAATTTTACTTTTTTTATACTCCATGAACCACGGACCTTGCCATTGGCAGGGAGGCTTGCGTGCCTCAGCAATACCAATGGCCCTACCATAGGTGCAACCACAATGGAGGGGTATCTGTTGAGACGCCAAACAAACATGTGGCTCCCGAAGAGGGGCAGCAGCCTTTTCAGTAGCTACAGGGGCAACAGCCTGGATGATTGACTGATCTGGTCTTGTAACACTAACCAAAACAGCCTTGCTGTGCTGGCACTGCGAACGGCTGAAAGCAAGGGGAAACTACAGCCGTAATTTTTCCCGAGGGCATGCAGCTTTACTGTATGGTTAAATGATGATGGCGTCCTCTTGGGTAAAATATTCTGAAGGTAAAATAGTCCCCCATTCGGATCTCCGGGCGGGGACTACTCAAGAGGACATCGTTATCAGGAGAAAGAAAACTGGCGTTCTACGGATCGGAGCGTGGAATGTCAGATCCCTTAATCGGGCAGGTAGGTTAGAAAATTTAAAAAGGGAAATGGATAGGTTAAAGTTAGATATAGTGGGAATTAGTGAAGTTCGGTGGCAGGAGGAACAAGACTTTTGGTCAGATGAATACAGGGTTATAAATACAAAATCAAATAGGGGTAATGCAAGAGTAGGTTTAATAATGTTTAAAAAGATAGGAGTGCGGGTAAGCTACTACAAACAGCATAGTGAACGCATTATTGTGGCTAAGATAGACACGAAGCCCATGCCTACTACAGTAGTACAAGTTTATACACTCCTGGAAATTGAAATAAGAACACCGTGAATTCATTGTCCGAGGAAGGGGAAACTTTATTGACACATTCCTGGGGTCAGATACATCACATGATCACACTGACAGAACCACAGGCACATAGACACAGGCAACAGAGCATACACTAGTACAGTGTATATCCACCTTTCGCAGCAATGCAGGCTGCTATTCTCCCATGGAGACGATCGTAGAGATGCTGGATGTAGTCCTGTGGAACGGCTTGCCATGCCATTTCCACCTGGCGCCTCAGTTGGACCAGCGTTCGTGCTGGACGTGCAGACCGCGTGAGACGACGCTTCATCCAGTCCCAAACATGCTCAATGGGGGACAGATCCGGAGATCTTGCTGGCCAGGGTAGTTGACTTACACCTTCTAGAGCACGTTGGGTGGCACAGGATACATGCGGACGTGCATTGTCCTGTTGGAACAGCAAGTTCCCTTGCCGGTCTAGGAATGGTAGAACGATGGGTTCGATGACGGTTTGGATGTACCGTGCACTATTCAGTGTCCCCTCGACGATCACCAGTGGTGTACGGCCAGTGTAGGAGATCGCTCCCCACACCATGATGCCGGGTGTTGGCCCTATGTGCCTCGGTCGTATGCAGTCCTGATTGTGGCGCTCACCTGCACGGCGCCAAACACGCATACTACCATCATTGGCACCAAGGCAGAAGCGACTCTCATCGCTGAAGACGACACGTCTCCATTCGTCCCTCCATTCACGCCTGTCGCGACACCACTGGAGGCGGGCTGCACGATGTTGGGGCGTGAGCGGAAGACGGCCTAACGGTGTGCGGGACCGTAGCCCAGCTTCATGGAGACGGTTGCGAATTGTCCTCGCCGATACCCCAGGAGCAACAGTGTCCCTAATTTGCTGGGAAGTGGCGGTGCGGTCCCCTACGGCACTACGTAGGATCCTACGGTCTTGGCGTGCATCCGTGCGTCGCTGAGGTCCGGTCCCAGGTCGACGGGCACGTGCACCTTCCGCCGACCATTGGCGACAACATCGATGTACTGTGAAGACCTCACGCCCCACGTGTTGAGCAATTCGGCGGTACGTCCACCCGGCCTCCCGCATGCCCACTATACGCCCTCGCTCAAAGTCCGTCAACTGCACATACGGTTCACGTCCATGCTGTCGCGGCATGCTACCAGTGTTAAAGACTGCGATGGAGCCCCGTATGCCACGGCAAACTGGCTGACACTGACGGCGGCGGTGCACAAATGCTGCGCAGCTAGCGCCATTCGACGGCCAACACCGCGGTTCCTGGTGTGTCCGCTGTGCCGTGCGTGTGAACATTGCTTGTACAGCCCTCTCGGAGTGTCCGGAGCAAGTATGGTGGGTCTGACACACCGGTGTCAATGTGTTCTTTTTTCCATTTCCAGGAGTGTATGCCAACTAGCTCTGCACAGGATGAAGAAATTGATGAAATGTATGATGAGATAAAAGAAATTATTCAGGTAGTAAAGGGAGATGAAAATTTAATAGTCATGGGTGACTGGAATTCGAGAGTAGAAAAGGGGAGAGAAGGAAACGTAGTAGGTGAATACGGATTGGGGTTAAGAAATGAAAGAGGAAGCCGCCTGGTAGAGTTTTGCACAGAGCATAACTTAATCATAGCTAACACTTGGTTCAAGAATCATGAAAGAAGGTTGGATACATGGAAGAATCCTGGAGATACTAGTAGGTATCAGATAGATTATATAATGGTAAGACAGAGATTTAGGAACCAGGTTTTAAATTGTAAGACATTTCCAGGGGCAGATGTGGACTCTGACCACAATCTATTGGTTATGAACTGCAGACTAAAATTGAAGAAACTGCAAAAATGTTGGAATTTAAGGAGATGGGACCTGGCTAAACTGACAGAACCAGAGGTTGCACAGAGTTTCAGGGAGAGCGTAAGGGAACAATTAACAGCAGTGGGGGAATGAAGTACAGTAGAAGAAGAATGGGTAGCTCTGAGTGATGAAGTAGTGAAGGCAGCAGAGGATCAAGTAGGTAAAAAGATGAGGGCTGCGAGAAATCCTTGGGTAACAGAAGAATATTGAATTTAATTGATGAAAGGAGAAAACATAAAAATGCAGTAAATGAAGCAGGCAAAAAGAAATACAAACGACTCAAAAATGAGATCAACAGGAAGTGCAAAATGGCTAAGCAGGGATGGCTAGAGGACTAATGTAAGGATGTAGAGGCTTATCTCACTAGGGGCAAAATAGATACTGCCTACAGGAAAATTAAAGAGACCTTTGGAGAAAAGAGAGCCACTAGTATGAATATCAAGAGCTCATATGGAAACCCAGTTCTAAGCAAAGAAGGGAAAGCAGAAAGGTGGAAGGAGTATTTCGAGGGTCTATATAAGGGCGATGTACTTGAGGACAATATTATAGAAATGGAAAAGGATGTAGATGAAGAAGAATGGGAGATACGATACTGCGTGATGAGTTTGATAGAGCTCTGAAAGACGTAAGACGAAACAAGGCCCCGGAAGTAGACAACATTCCATTAGAACTACTGACGGCCTTGGGAGAGCCAGTCCTGACAAAACTCTACCATCTGGTGAGCAAGATGTATGATACAGGCGAAATACCCTCAGACTTCAAGAAGAATATAATAATTCCAATGCCAAAGAAAGCAGGTGTTGACAGATGTGAAAATTACCGAACTATCAGTTTAATAAGTCACAGCTGCAAAATACTAACACGAATTCTTTACAGACGAATGGAAACACTGGTAGAAGCCGACCTCGGGGAAGATCAGTTTGGATTCCGTAGAAATGTTGGAACATGTGAGGCAATACTGACCTTACGACTTATCTTAGAAGAAAGATTAAGAAAAGACAAACCTACTTTTCTAGCATTTATAGACTTAGAGAAAGCTTTTGACAATGGTGACTGGAATACTCTCTTTCAAATTCTGAAGGTGGCAGGGGTAAAATACAGGGAGTGAAAGGCTATTTACAATTTGTACAGAAACCAGGTGGCAGTTATAAGAGTCGAGGGACATGAAAGGGAAGCAGTGGTTGGGAAGGGAGTGAGACAGGGTTGTAGCCTCTCCCCAATGTTATTCAATCTGTATATTGAATAAGCAGTAAAGGAAACAAAAGAAAAATTCGGAGTAGGTATTAAAACCCATGGAGAAGAAATAAAAACTTTGAGGTTTGCCGATGACATTGTAATTCTGTCAGAGACAGCAAAGGACTTGGAAGAGCAGTTGAATGGAATGGACAGTGTCTTGAAAGGAGGATACAAGATGAACATCAACAAAAGCAAAACGAGGATAATGGACTGTAGTCGAATTAAGTCGGGTGACGCTGAGGGAATTAGATTAGGAAATGAGACACTTAAAGTAGTAAAGGAGTTTTGCTATTTGGGGAGCAAAATAACTGATGATGGTTGAAGTAGAGAGGATATAAAATGTAGACTAGCAATGGCAAGGAAAGCATTTCTGAAGAAGAGAAATTTGTTAACATCGAGTACAGATTTAAGTGTCAGGAAGTCATTTCTGAAGGTATTTGTTTGGAGTGTAGCCATGTATGGAAGTGAAACATGGACAATAAATATTTTGGACAAGAAGATAATAGAAGCTTTCAAAATGTGGTGCTACAGAAGAATGCTGAAGATTAGATGGGTAGATCACATAACTAATGAGGAGGTATTGAATAGAATTGGGGAGAAGAGGAGTTTGTGGCACAACTTGACAAGAAGAAGGGACCGGTTGGTAGGACATGTTCTGAGGCATCAGGGGATCACAAATTTAGCATTGGAGGGCAGTGTGAAGGGTAAAAATCGTAGAGGGAGACCAAGAGATGAATACACTAAGCAGATTCAGAAGGATGTAGGTTGCAGTAAGTACTGGGAGATGAAGAAGCTTACACAGGATAGAGTAGCATGGAGAGCTGCATCAAACCAGTCTAAGGACTGAAGACCACAACAACGACAACAACATACTCTTACCTCAAAATGAGTGAAATCACAAACAAAAATAACTATAAATGAAAATAATTTATGACTTAAGTTTAAATATTCTTTTCATAAAGCTATTTTCTCAGTAGTTAATAGTGTATTAAAACAGAAAAGAAAGATACCTCTACCACTGCAACCAGATTCCCCAATGCTCAAGTTTTAGATACATACAAAGTCTGGTGGTTCTATTGGTCATAGGCTTTCTTTTACTGCCATACCTCATAATTCATTTTTTAAAGGATAACTTCGATGATGACTGTGTCCTATCCAGTCAACCCCTTCTTTCTGCACATTTATTCAATAGCATGTCCATAATGCCAGGCTATGTAAAACATTTCATGAAGTATGAGTACCATATTATTTCACAAACTGGCCGAGGCCCCATACAATGTGCCAGGAATTTTCCAAAATTTATTTTTGCTAGCATTCTCTAATGTCCTCTAGTCACCAAAAAGTTATTACCCATTTTCCTAAATTTAAGATGCACATATTTTCCTAACAAGGAAAACTTTCCATCCCCCCCCTCCCCCAATGTTTTGTGGTAAGATAGCCCAGTGGATAGCCTGTCAAAAGCTGAACACAGATGAAATATGAAAACAAGAAGAATGTGTACTGAACTGTGAAAAAAGGCGAAACAGAAATGGTGAACAGTCTAACTGTAACAAATGCAATATCGAGAAGTTGGACAGCTGCAGCGTCACAGTTAAATGGTAATGGTGTTGGACTGCCACTCTACAAGCCACGTCCAAAACTCCCTCGTGCCTTCCCCTCTCCCCCCCCCCCTCCCCCCCGAACATTATGAATGGTTCGTCCCGTCATGGAAATGTTTGTTCTCTTTCTGTAGTCTTGGCAGTTGTCATACTACACATCGGTTATAGAATATGAGTCATGTGGTAAGAATACATTACCAACCCAAGTAAATGTGATGAGTAATGAGAGCAGGCAAGATATCACATACATGTTTCACAGAAATGACAACAACAAATAAACAGGTGTGAACTATGTTGCAACAAAGGGATTCCAGAGTCGAAACTTCCAAAATGGAATGCAACATCAAAAACATTTAAAACATATGTTCTGACAGAGCACAGAGAAACTGTGCAATTGTGAAACTGTTGCACACATTTGTTGGAACTTACATGACAAACTATTATGTTTTCATCATTTCCTTGGGAGTGATCACATTCACATTCATACAGACACCTAAATCGGGCAAAGAGGCATATTTCACTAGGCGTACAAATTAGGTAAACCAATCAGAGATTCCTATACAACACACGTCCTGTCATTAATGCCATGCCTTGTCATCAAACGTTTGCAATTCTAATTCGAAAGCCACCTCCTTTTAGCAGCTAATAGAGTAGTTATGCAGACTCAACTGTCTTTAAAGGTCCCTTAACTTACACTTTCTTGCAAATGGACATTACACCACGACACAGACACAAATTTGAATACAGTGAACAGCAGGAGAGGAAAAAAAAAATGGCACAAGTGAGGTCTGAACACAAGTTGCCTGCTTGGCAATCCAACACCTTGACCGCTTAACCATGACACCGTTGCTAATTATTGTTGCTCCATATTGCATATCTTGTCCCTGGACTGTTCAATGCTAATTTTTTTTATTTTTTTTTTATTTCACAGTTCAGTACAACTTCTTCCCGTTTTTGTGTTTGATCTGTGTTTAGTTTTTGACAGGCTGTCCACTGGGTCCTCTTACCACTAAATCTGAGGGGATTGTGATGGGGAGTTTCCCTTTTAAGTATAACATCTGTAACATATAAGCAGGGAGAAGAAAGAAGAAAAATAAAGAATGAATTACACTATTTGGAGCAGCACACTAATTATAAGCAAAAAGCTACAAATAAACATGCACACACACACACGTACATGTACACTTGTGAACAGACATGCACGCAGTATACAAAATATAATGTGGATAGTGTACTAAAAACACCACAGAAAAAGCAAATTACAACAAAATAACGTGAATTCAATATGAAGAACCCAACATAATCAAAATATGAAGTTGAATGTAATTTACATAGAAATGGCGGGAGGGGGAAGATGATTAAGAAATCCCACAAAGAATGTGTCTATGCAAAATGCAAAACAATACTTTTAACTACAAAAAAAGTCTTCCATGACACTTACCAAAATTTAGGAGAATACAGGACCTTCTGTAAAAACACACATATTACAAAGTTGACTATTTTATTTGACCTCCAACACTAGCAAAGGTATACTTATAAAAATATTCATACGTAAATGATATCTTTGTAAAATACGAATTTCATTGTATGTGCTTAAGTTTTTCATCTGGTAAATTACACAATGAAAAATGTCAGTTTTCTTCTCCATATTTTAAACCAATTAGCTACAGGCAGTAATGGCATTCATGTTCCCCTGAGACATTAGTGGTTTCTAAATTATCGAAGCACACACAACTGTCAACTACAGCATCTCAAGCCGAAGTGTGTGTGTGTGTGTGTGTGTGTGTGTGTGTGTGTGTGGGCGCGCGCACCTGTATCTCTCATTCTTTACAAACGAAGTCTGTGGCTGAAAGCTACATCTGAGTGTCATATAATCATGCCTGTCTGCAACTTGATGTGCCTTCTTTGTGGTAAGCAGTAATCTATCTTTTCCTACATTGTTAACTACATGTTTTAAGTTTTCTTACATTTGTAACTACAGGTTTCAATACACAGGTAACATAGTTACTTCATTACTTTCATGTTTTCAAAATTCATTTCTCTGAAATCAACGAAGACTATTATAGTCACGTTTCAAATAGAACTCTTTGAAACGACAAATGGATTGAACCCGCAGCTGAAATAAAATATCCTTCAAAAATCTACTTCCCAGTTGCTGAAAAAGCATCAAAGAGCAGAGCCAACTATAAAATTTACCAGCAATGTTGAATCTTTAGGGTTACGATTTTTCCTTCAACTGGTATAGTACAAAAACATATTTTGAATGTGAGCAAAACCTTCCCAAGCCCTGGTCTAGGGGACAAGGAACAGGAAATGGTTGGAAAAAATTATGGAATTTCAATCTTTCCTGCTAATCTGTCGTTACTTCCTAATAATTTTCTTTACACTGTGTTCCTCCTCACACCACGGACTATTCCTTCCTTTCAACAACTACGCATTTCGACAGTGTCCTATCATTACTGGTATGAACGAATTTTGAAAGCTTCCAAAATCTCGGAATCCAACTTCAAAAACTGTGTATATGACTCTTTCTCAAGTGGTTCGTTTTAGCGGCTCCTGTCATAAGGTAAAACCAAATTCAGTAGCAAGGATATATAAGTGTTGCCCTTATTTACAAAAAAATATGATATAAACGATATGATACTGTGCTTAAAACAAGTTTACAATCTCTATATGATCTTGAAGAAACTTTTTTCTGGATCTGTTTCCAGTGTGTGTGTCGCAGAGTTCTAGATTTTCTCAATCACGTCAAGCTTCAGGTACATTTGTGGTTCTGGGAACAAGGAACAGTCCACAGATGACAAATCTGGTGGATAAGTTAGAGGGTTTTAGTATTTGGAGATGACTTTAACCTACCGAGTATAAACTGGGATGTCTATGGAATCATTGCATGGGGTACAAACAGTCATTCAAAGTACTTTTGAATGAGTTTCCTACTTTGAGCAGCTAGTTCAACAGCTCACGCTCAGTGGAAGTATCTTAGATCCTGTAGCTAGAAATAAGCCAGACGTTACTGACAATTCCATAATAAAAATGTCAATTGGTGATCATGATGTCATTATATCAACAATTACGTAAGTTAATAAATCAGGTAAGAAATCTAAGAGAGTGTTCCTACTAGGAAGAGCAGATAAGCAGTTATTAGTATCTTATTTAGACTGTGAACTGACCTCACTTAGTTCCAATTAAGATGGACATAGAGGAACTATGGGCAAAGTTTATGCAGATTGTAAATTGTGGTCTGGAGAATTACGTGCCTAGTACGTGGGTTAAGGATGGAGAAGACCCACCATGGTTTAACAAAAAGTTTCGGAAAATGCTGAGGAAGCAGAGGCTGTCGCACTCTTGGTTCAAAAGAGAACACATAAATGACAACAGGCAATGGCTAGTAGAGATTCGTGCATCTGTGAAAAGATCTGTGAGTGAAGCATACAATAAACTACCACTGTCATACCTTAGCAAATGATCTGGCAGAAAACCCGAGACAATTCTGGTCACATGTAAAATCGCTAAGTGGGTCTAAAGCTTACATCCTGTAACATGTTGACCAGTGTGGTGTGGCAGTTGAAGATAGCAAAATGAAAGCCAAAGTTTTAAATTCCTTGATCAAGAAATTGTTCAAAGAGGAGAATCCTACAATCTACCATTGTTTGATCATTTGAACAGCCTCCGATACGATATATAAGACACAGTAATAAGCATTCCTGGTCTAGAGAAAAGACTGATTGGGCTGAAAACAAATACAACACTAGATCCAGATGCAATGCTTATTCGGTATTTCAAACAGTACTTCTGACACTGGCCCCTTACCTAGCTCGCATTTATTTTGAATCTCACCCAGCACAAAGTCCCAAGTGACTTGAAAAAGTGCAGGTGACCCCTGTATGTAAGAAGGGCACAAGAATGGGCCTGCAAAATTACTGACCAATAGCTCTAACATCAGTTTGCTGCAGAATCCTTGAACATATTCTCAGTTCAAATTTAACTGAATTTTCTTGAGACCGAGAAGCTCATGTCCATGAATCAGCATGGTTTTATAAAGCATTGCTCATTCAAAATGCAGCTTGCCCTTTACTCACATGATACAGTGCTAACTATAGATAAAGGAGAACAGGCAGGTTCCATATTTATAGACTTCTGGAAAGCATTTGATACAATGCCCCATCGTGGGTTGTTAAAGAAGATACGAGCATGTGGAAGGTTCACAAATATGCGAGTGGCTCTCAGACTTCTCAAGTTATAGAACCTAGTATGTTCTCCTTGATGGTGAGTGTTCACGAGAGACAAAGGTATCGTCAGGAATGCCCCAGGGAAGTGCAATAGCACCACTATTATTCTTTTGGAAGTGTGATAGGACTGCTCTTATTCTTTATACACATAAATGACGTGGCGAACAGGGTGGGCAGTAATATGCAGTTGTTTCCTGATGATGCTGTGGTGTATAGCACTCACTCTGTCATCAGGCCACAAGTGGCCCATCGGGACCATCCGACCGCTGTGTCATCCTCAGCTGAGCATGCGGATAGGTGGGGCGTGTGGTCACCACACCGCTCTCCTGGTCATTACGATGGTGTTCTTTGACCGGAGCCGATACTATTCGGTTGAGTAGCTCCTCAACTGGCATCATGAGGCTGAGTGCACCCCGAAAAATGGCAACAGTGCATGGCGGCCTGGATGGTCACCCATCCAAATGACAGGCATGCCCGACAGCGCTTAACTTCGGTGATCTGATGGGAACCGGGGTATCCACTGCGGCAAGGCCATTGCCTGTGGTGTATAGTAGGATGTCGAAACTGAGTGACTGTAGGAGGATACAAGAGGACTTGGACAAAATTTCTAGATGGTGTGACGAATGACAGCTAGCTCTAAAAGTAGAAAAATGTAAGTTAATGGAGATGAGTAGGAAAAACAAATCTGTAATGTTCAGATACAGCATTAGTAGAGTCCTGCTTTACACAGTCATGTCATTCAAATATCTGGACGTAACACTGCAAAGCGATATGAAATGGAATGAGCATGTGAGGATTGTGATAGGGAAAGCAAGTGGTCAACTTCAGTTTATTGGGAGAATTCTATGAAAGCGCGGTTCATCTGTAAAGGAGACCGCATTTAGGACACTGGTGTGACTATTTGCGAGTACTGCTCAAATGTTTGCAATCTGTATCAGGTCAAATTAAAGGACAACATCCAAGCAATTCAGAGGCAGGCTGCTAGATTTGTTACTGGTAGGTTCGAACAACATGCAAGTGTTACACAGATGCTTCAGGAACTCAAATGGGAATCCCTGGAGGGAAGGCGACATTCTTTTCAAAGAACACTACTGAGAAAATTCATACATTGCACATAAGGACCACAAAAACAAGATACGAAACATTTGAGTTCATACGGAGGCATATAGACAGTTGTTTTTCCCTTTCTTTATTTGCAAGTGGAACACAAAAGGAAATAACTAGTAATGGTATAGGTACCCTCCACCACATGCCATATGATGGATTTTAGAATCTCTCTGTAGATGTCAAAATAGTAGATGTGACTTGCTGATGGTTTGTTGTTTTGTTGGCAAAGAAATCTGGAGTGTGTCATGTAAAAAAAGAATAAATAAAATAAAAGAGCAGTAAAAATTATCTCAATGGAGGTATACACGCTGTGTTTTGCGATCAAAACAATACAATCAAATTCTTCTTCACCACTGACTTTTGAAAGCAATTTTTCCAGTCCTGTAGATATTTCACATACCTATTTAGAAGTTTTATTTCCTTACCACGTAAGCATACCAGCATAGCTGTGGCGGTGTGCATTTTCTCTGACTGTGGCCTCCTTTGGCCTGTTGCACAGTGGCAGTTTTTGCAGAGGAGTAAAATTATTGTAATTACTTGAGATTTTATTGAGGCCTCCACAAGTAATATACTTTGTTATTGAGCACAGTGTGACCATTTACAACCAACCTTCATGACTGCAATCAAGTTATTTCGAGAGAGGAACTTTAAATCAATTAATTTTAATTCTGAACAAACATACTAACTTGTATCTCTAATAATGGACAAACTTGCATCAGAGACAGCATTATGATTTTCAAATCAAGTGTATGTAACTTCAACCAGTTATGAGCTGTAATGTGACAGACCAGGAGACAAAATTATGAAGTTCTTAATGCCAGAACTGATGATAGTCCTGAAAAACAGGTCGTGTATAAAAAAACAAATTTTTTAAGCGACTGATAATATGACCATTCTTGATTGCACTAGGATATGTTTATTCCTTCATGCTTATATAGGCTTCTTTTTGGCTTTCAAAATCAGTTTTACATTAATGCCTGAAATCACATGCTCAAACTGTTTACTTTGGAAATGTTAGATGTATTAGGACTGAAAATTCATCTCTTAATCAAAAAGTAATTTATTACCTTATAGAATTAACTGTTAGCATAACGCAACTAATGAAATTTTATACAGAAAAACATACTTAATGATGATTTAACTTACGTAAAGTGAATTTGCAATTCTGGTAGAACATTTTTCAACACTTGGATTTATATAAAAGTATAATTGGAGATTTATCATGTTTAAGCACTAATAATGTTTCAAAATACATCACTTAGCCATTATTGTAATCTGCAACAGAGTTCTAGCTAAAATTTGCAATAGTTACAATGCAGGACCAATCTGTGTCAATTTGTTCCATGTACAAGTTTTGTAACATTTTGGTGCAAATGAAAAGAATAAACAGATCATAAAATAGCAATATTTGTCTGGTTATTACATAACATTACAAAAAGAAAAACCCAGGCAGAATTGAGTTACACTTCCCAGAAATAAGTATTTTCTTAAAAATTGATTTAGTTGTGCTTTTTAATTCAGTGTTTTTGACTCTTAATGGTGCACATTTGCAATTTGTTCCAATTAAATCGTCTATAGTGTTTTAAAAGTTCAAACATGTATCAGTGACTTTTCATAAATCAATGAATGGTTACATTACAGAGACCTGAGCTATGTTTCAAAGAATACATTCAAAACATTACAATTTAGTGCACAAATTTCTCATTGATTTGGTGTAGTGCTCTGTTCTAAGATTACAACCAAACTCTCGGTTGTTTAGTGTACACAGGAAACTATTAGGTGAAAATAGGATTAACTGATGTGTACTTCTCCACCTGTTCATGTGGTGCCTAAATTTTAGTTCTAATAGCTTTTCTGTAGGAGCAGTTCACAACCAGTAAAACGCTTGTGCCAAGTGTTTGCATAACTGTCAATTAAGGATAACAACACTTAATAACACAGCTCTACTGTTCACTTTCTCCCTTATCATTGCATGGAGGACAAACTTTGTACACAGTTTCTGCTAGTTCAAACCTTCATGCAAGTTACTATAAACCACTGTCAATTCTACCATTAGATACATCTTTTTCTGACCGTCTTCGATCAATTTAATGACAGTGTTCAACTCAGTGTTGGTTCACTATACTACTCAATCACGGTATTATTGCACTTGGCCGGTACTGGAAACGCGCATTGATGTTACAGTAAAGAAGTACTGTGGTGACTAAGGAATGTACATCATACTGCCAATGTTTTCAGGTCAGTTGTGCATATACTACTAATCCCGATTATGTGCCTACTCACGATAAGCTAACCAAAGCATCCTCACTGCCAGGTGCAATAATGTTTTGGTCGACTATGACAACTTCTGAGGCCATTTACGTGTCTTCAAAAACAGCTCCGTAAAGGAACTTAACTGCTACCACCACCCCCCCCCCCCCCCCCACACACACACACATGTTGTAGTAGACAGTCACAAACTTAAAGAGTGGCTTTACTGATGCCTCTCAATGTGACCAAGTATTATAAGAACCATCTCAACATTGCTGGTGCAGGAAAGAGGCACAGTAATCACAACTGTAGGGAAACAGAAGTGGATGAGAACTTTATCATTATTCTTCAAACAAACAGTACAACAGTCTGTGGTAACAGCACTTGTCCATTAATTCCTAATGTATACTGTAGCTCATTTGTATTTGCCAATCCAGTGAAATAATGCAATCTGAAGAACAAAAATGGGATTATAAATCCCCAAAATTATACTGAACTTAGCAGTACAATTTCTTAACAGTACAAAGAGTATGCAAAAGTGCAGACTGTTGGCTAGAATTCTACGACAAAAATATGTTCAAGCATAATGATGATAATTACATACTTGCAAAGAAACACATCATTCACTGTTCATACCTGCTGCACATAACCCACAAATGGTATTGCGGGAGGGAGTGAGGAACACAACAATATACACTTGCACTCACCTCTGGAGTGTGAACAATATTACCCATGCCCTGTAAACAATATCAGCCATCTGTTGCATAGCCTGTTTTGGCATATGACCATGTCTGTAAACTGTGTAACTTCAATGCCATCAATAACCGAAACTATCAAGACAATTTGGGTTCACAAATATATACTAAGGATTTTTTGCCCCATCATTTGGTTAATGTAGCAAACTATCTCTTAGCTGTTAAATTACTAATTACCTGTTTCTCCAACACCTCTCTCTGCATATCCGGTGTAGAAAAATCACGGTTGTAATCTAATCCACATTCTCCAATAGCTACACATTCTGGATTTGATGCAATATCCCTTAAATCATCTAAATAGCCCTCTGTCCAAGACTTTGCATCATGTGGATGTATGCCTGAAATTTAAAATTAACTATTACAATCAGATGACGTCTTTAAGGGTAAATTAGAATTTAAAAAAGGGAAAACAATACATTGTGGTTGCATATCCTGCTCCTGCTCTCTCTCTCTCTCTCTCTCTCTCTCTCTCTCTCTCTCTCACACACACACACACACACACACACACACACACACACAGTCTCTGGCTACTGAATCTGGCCTCAGCAGTGAGAGAGGAGAGTCCATAAAAATGATTCTTATTAGACATATGTAGCTCCAGTCTGAGGATATGCAGCTCCAACATGACCACACAGCATGCAGGTCACACAGCACAAGGTACTGTAAATCACAAGCAAGGCCCCACAACACACACGTAGTGTGGACGTGCACAATGGATTCCGCACTGAGAGCTTAAGAAAGTACTTGATAAACTCTACATATGAACCCGAAACATTTTAATAACCCCTTCATTCTGAGTCTAGGAATTATGATCACAACCACAGGTGCAAACATAACAAACCAAAAACACTCCTTCATAATGAAAACTGGCCACCTATGGCTAAGTTCAAATATATTAACATGATATCAGTAACCCCCATCTCTCAGCAATACTGACTGGCTCTGCCAGCTACAGTTGTTGCATAGCTGAACATCGTGCTATCACAGAGAAGTTGCAAACATGTAAATCAGAAACAAAACATAAATGATAATTTACACTGTGCAGTCAATTTTACAATCAAATTGACCTCTCCAATAACATTTCGTAACATTATTTGCCCAGGAGTCCTTATTGGCAACCATCAACAACAGTAACTTCCCCACTACTAATAATCCAGGTATGAAATGTCACTGCTTGCAGCATATTCTGCTAACAACCTTACCACTCTCCCGGACTGTCAAGAAGGATTTTTTCCCTGATAACTTGCTGTGGAATTTCTTAAACCTGGCCCTATACAGCTACTGTTGAAAAGTTTCTGTGCACTATCTCAGGTGGGACCATATTAAGAGCTGATCCCCCTCAGACAAATGGATATCATCACAAACCTGCATCCTGTGAATTCAACTGTGGCAAAGTAACACTTTTGCAGAGGTGACAGTACCCTTTTCTGTGATGGTCACCTCCCAAGAGGGGCGTCAAGGGGCTCCACTTCTTGTGGCAACACTTGGTCATGAGCTGACATGGAAAGATAGGATGCAAAATAGCCAATCTGTATAGCCAATGATGCAATGATGTTTTTATTTCAATAGTTGGAGAAATACAATATAATTAAATGTAACAACATTAACATACTAAGTGATAGAGTGCGATCAAACTGAATTTTGGGAGAAAAACACTTCAACAGCACTTCCTGCTTTTGCCACACATTATCATTTTCATTACTGGGTTACAGTGTGTTATTGGACTATCACCCTCCTAATCTCTGAAATTTTGGGTGTTGTGACAGGCTGACCAGTAACATGCCCAAGGACTCTGCTAGGTTGGACCATTAAATAAAGGTTATGGTATCAAACTGACTTTTAGCGCAGTTTACACTATAATAAATGCACTTTTCCATTTTTAACCACCCTCCATCATAAAACTAAAAGTCTAGGGAAAATTCAGAAAGCCTGTAACAAACTATGTACAAGTACCCAGTGAATATTACATATCACATTCACTGGCTTTGTCAACTCAATTGAAGTGTCACCTTCCAACATAACTATACCTCAGGCTATGCCACAAATCAGTCACCACAATGAAGTTTCTGCCTTTCTAGATGAAACGATTAATAACAACTCAGCATAGACTGTGCAAAAGTCCTGTATATACCTACACAAGTAACTCCTGTAAACAACAAAAGCAGAAAATGAAGAGTGTGTCATCCACACTACGAACGTAATTCATGTTATTCTGGCATAACTATCAATACTTTTGATAACATCATAGATAACATTTTCATTTAAAAGGCACACATGTGATTTTTTTATAACACTTATAAAACCTTCAATATGCAGCAAGAGCAAAATCTGAATGAAAGTCTGCCCACAAAAATTATCATTAAGTCATATCTTAGTGGTATGAAGAGGTATCTACAACAGAACCAGCGAAAGAAGTACCTGACAACAGGCAATGCTGTTGCCAGCTCTCAATCGTAAATTGTAAACTGTTGCAGGTGAAAACAACAGTTGTCTACTGAGCTGCAATAGCACTTAAGCATTGCAACGGGACTAATACAAAATCATGTTGTGTGACTGGTTGAGTAAGACTCATGAAGCAGCTGCGCCAAGCCCACTGCAACTATCAGGGAGCCGGCCGGTGTGGCTGAGAGGTTCTAGGCGCTTCAGTCTGGAACCGCGCGACCGCTACGGTCGCAGGTTCGAATCCTGCCTCGGGCATGGATGTGTGTGATGTCCTGAGGTTAGTTAGGTTTAAGTTCTAGGGGACTGATGACCTCAGATGTTAAGTCCCATAGTGCTCAGAGCCATTTGAACCATTTGAACTATCAGGGATCTTCTTTTTCTGCCTCTACAATGGTCAACAGCTGTTCACTAACTAGTACGTACTATCCCATTTGTTGCCTCCAACTGGACAGGGAGACACGTTACCAGCATCTGCGCTCTACTATGAACACACAGTGTGTGTGTGGACTGACTTTTGTAAAATTTATCCCAAAGGTTTACATTGACATCGGAGTGGATAAGACAATTAATCAAACAAACTTCTTTCTATCATGGAAAAACTATGAAATTTCACTTTAAAGCAGGCACGTCAGATACTGGATCTTTACCTAATGTAAAGAGCAGGTTCTCTTAATTTGAAGGCTCCTACTCAAATTTCAGAATGATGGTAGCCCAACATACATGAGGTCATGTTATAGCTGTAACACATTATCAGAGCCTAATGACCTACATAGGAACACCTAGTAACTTTGCCTGAATCACTTGTCAGGAATTATTTTTTTAAGCTCATTAATCTATTAAGTGCAATTCACTGCCTTCACTTTCACACCATTATGCTCTCAATGAGCCATGACCCCTGTCTACACAATGAGGCAAAATGGTGTGAGACAGCAAATAAGTGTTGTTCTGTGCATGTAAACTTTCAGTGGTTTACTGAGTGACTAGTTTATTTAGAACCTCATTTGTCTTGGTAGCCAACTGTAGTTGTCATGGCTGAATGTATGTGCACATGCACTATGCAATTTTATTTAGTTATGACATCTAGCTGTTTAATAAGACCAATTTTCTGCACTACGAAGGACAGAAGTGAGAATCACCGTGGCATATGTAGTTGGGACAATTGTAACAACTGTCAAGTCTACTCAAATAAAGGACACCTGAAGGATTAGAAATAAATGAAGACACACCTGCTTTCTGTTTCAAGGCTATGTTTTCAGCGATGCTGTCAACATCCACAAAGATGATGATTTTATTAACAGAGAAACAAGCTACAACCTTGGCATGGTGCAGATCACCACTGGCTAAGTGAAAATAATGTCAACTACAGAGTATGAACACAGCATTAGAATGAAAGTGTAGATACTTTGCAGTTTTTTGGGCATTACAGAAGTGTCCGATTCCAATCATTTGCTTTAACCCATGATGTCATCAATATGGTGAAAACTGCTACTTCCAGCATATACAAAATGACAATGACACGAACAAAAATAAAGAAGACACAATAATGGCTCACTCCGAAAATAAAAATGAAACTAATAGGACAACCACGGAAAATTGTTCATGTAGTGCAAGCACATGCAAAATATACAACAGTAAAAGAACACCACACCATCCCAAAACAAATAGTATAAAAAATTTAAATTACAGCATTCTGCTATACCAACAAAACCACGTGAATCGGATGTTTCCCTTCACCTATACAGCTCAAGTGCAGCTATCAATACTAAATAACCAACACCTACAATTCCAAAAAGTGGAACCAACCGCCCCCCCCTTCACCCCCCCCCCCCCCACACACACACATTAACTTCACTGTGATATCCACACCTAATGGAAAAAAAAGAAGGATCTTTCCAGACAACAACCACCAAACTAATCAGACCTAACAAAAAAGAACCTTAATCACTAACTATGACAACCAAAACTCAAATGAACCCAATACCACAAGTTAAACTCAGCAAGTCCACATCTGCCACAAGAGTGCGCCATCAAATACAATAGCACGACATCTACAATCACAACGAACTCAAAAACTCCATGCTGTAATGACGTCTCACACCACACCATTATGTCATGAGTCAAAGCAGACGGGTGAAATCAGATGCTTATGCTGACCCAGTTTTTTTGTATTAGCAGTACACCCAATGACCTAATTGGATTGTACTATTACCGTTGTGTCACAGCTATAGGTCACTGCTTGGTTTTGGCACATTCTTGTTTCACTATATCATCATTCTCGTAACCAGAAGCATCACAAAATGAATGGTCCACTGTCTTGAGGAAAATATCTCAAATGTTTATAGCAGACATTGTCTGAAACCGAGATTATAAACAATGAAATGGAATTACCTGCTGTTGAATACAGTGTGCCAGGAAATATTCTTGTAAGGCGAAGGGCTTCCTTACTTGAACGCAGTGACGTGCCTGTAACTATTATTTTTTGAACACCTGCAACACAACCAATAAAGTCTTATTACTATCACAATTCAATTAGTTTTCAAGATAATATTTGCCTGTTCTGCTGAAACAAATTTCCTGTTTCAGAAAGCCATCCAAAAACTTTACACAAAATATTCATACAGCATGTCATGGAATTTGTCACGTTTCATGTTCTGCACCCCTCCCTCTTCCCAATACCAACACCATATAAAATCAGCAGCCACAGAACAGCACTCTATAAAATTAGCCAATGCACTGCCAGGTAGTTATGACTTTTTCCCACAGTGAAGCTTAAGTTTATTTACTTATTTCTTGAAGGCTCACTTGCCAGTGATGTAGGATTTGTCACCATAATGCAATGGGGATGACGAGCTCAAAATATATTGGTACATGTAGAATATGTATCAATGTTTTCATCATGATGTCTTGGTCTTTCTGAAGGAATTACTTGGATGGAATTATTTAGCAAAAATATAGAAAACGTGAACCAGGGTGGCTGGATGAGAAAATGACAACCTTCCGAATGCAACATTTTTTTTAACAAACTAGATCTATTAATGAGACTACATACTGTACTGTACATTGAGAACTTATTTCTACAATTAAAACCTCTTATGAATGGTGTGTTGTCACACTGTGAGTGCTCTGAACCCAAGTAAAAGCAGTTTAGCAATAAATAGGCTGCCACAGTCTTTTT
Organism: Schistocerca americana; assembly: GCF_021461395.2. Lineage (NCBI taxonomy): Eukaryota > Metazoa > Arthropoda > Insecta > Orthoptera > Acrididae > Schistocerca > Schistocerca americana. The sequence continues at coordinate 706,493,331 of NC_060119.1, read as the reverse complement.
AAAGCTCACTACTTGAAGATAAGATTTTTTTTTTGTTTTTGAGTAGTCTGTTATAGTTTCGTTCCTGTATGATATATACTTTTTTTTTGCATAATGTGGTGTTGCAGTAACTAGGAAAATGGTTTTCTTTAGTCAGTATACTTTTTTCGACCCATTATGTAAATGCTGAGAGAGAGAGAGAGAGAGAGAGAGAGAGAGAGAGAGATATTTTTATATATTTTCTGCTTCTTTCTTGTTTCATTATTCTTGTAATTGTCTTTTGTTTCTGTAAACTGTTTTGGTCTGGTGTACAATCCCCAGAAAATGATACTGTACTTCAGTAATGATGTACATGAGCAAAATAACTTTCAGTACCGTGTTGTTGCAAAGAATTCTTTCTTCCTTTGATTCGACTGTATACACAATTTGAACTTGTTAACTTATAATATAGAATTTGTTAGCTGCTGGTACTCAAACTGATTCCGCAAAACCTTCCTAGATATAAGTATCATGGCTATATAGAGAGTAATTTCGAAATTATATAGAATATTTCGAAAAAATATGTAAATAACAGCTAACTATTTACGTATAATCTCATTCTACGTCAATCAAAGGTGTATCCATTAGAATGTGTTACGTTGTTCACTAAAAATTTTAAAATGTGCTGTTTTGTGATATGCAACGGCTGGTACTCAAGTAGTATTTTAATTATTTCGTGAAGAGGCTTATGAAGCAAAACGGTCAGGATTCAGACACCTGCGTTTCATACGTCTTACACTCCCCAACTTACGAGAACTGTCTCTCACCAATATCTAACTACTTAACACAAGATTTATAACATCGATGTACTTGAAAATCAACATACAATTAAAAAAATGTTTGTACAGAGTTTTTAACTGCAAATAACCGATACTATATAGATTCGCATAAACAACTAAATACGTAGTTCCCACACTATTATGACGTGCAGGCAAATTACGCCTCTTAAAATTCAATTATATTTTTAAAAAAGACAAAGTACTGTTTTCGCATGGAGGTCTCAAATAAAGGGCATGATTAACCAATATAAATACATCTCCCGAGTCATATGTTATATATATATATGTACTAAACATCATCAAATAAACGCACCGGCGTCTTTAGCTCTCTGTACAACGGAATCCAAATCCCTGCCATACTTTTTATTGGTTAAGTTCGCACCAATATCAATAAGAATGTAATTTTCGTAGCACTCTTGGAGCGGAGAAGTCACAGGTTTCTCGCTGTCATTTTTGCCTTCAGTAGCATTACCAGAATGTGTAGCCATTATACGATGTGGAACGGATTACAAACCGTAAACCTGCCCACAGCAACACCCTCAATTGTTCTACTATCTACACTACATGACTCATGCAGCGATGTTTACAAATTATCAAAGACTTACGCACATGTAAATGTTTTGACTAATATGCTCTATTGTCAAATCTCGTCTCAAATAAGGGTCATAAAATTCTTCTACCACGTAACAAGGTACATTCCTTGTAATTTGATCGCGTTGCAGAGGGAAAAATTTAGACCCCGAATTCTTTTAAGTTACTTCTCATCATGATAATCTTTCCGCATAGAACTTGCAGATTCTGAAAAGCGACCAATTGACGGAAACAGTGTGAAACTCGCAATACTAAATAATCTGGTAGAAAAATGATTGCCGAAACGTTCCGTATTTAGTTTTCTCATACTACGTTCATGTTGGAAGGACTCTTGGTGATAAATCACTGCTATTAGATTCTCCTCCCGGCCCCTGTCTCCAACCAACCTGACCACCAAAGACCATTTGAAATGACCGTAGATGATTATTATTATTGTATACTACTGTTCTTCTACATGGCTGAATTTTTCTGTAGATTACTCAATAAAAACGTATAATAATATTGTGCTAGATACAGTCAGATAAGAAACGTTCGACAATCAAAATGCTGCTGATTTATTTAACGATAATGGCAAGACGGCACCAAATATACATACGTTGTGTTAGCTCCAGAATTGAATACAGTATCAAAACACAGTAGAAAAGTGCTTAATGTGCAACAAATGCGGCGTACATCACGATAATACGTGTGTTTCGTGTTACATTATTAGAAAAGTCAGCGAAAGACGTAGTATGCAACAATAGTATGTACAACATCAACGTCGTACTGCAGAATAAAATATCAAAAACCAGCAAAAAGTACTCAGTGTGCAACAATAACAATACAACGTATGTTGTGATAATGAACATTATTACAGAAGTCGTGAAAAAAGTAGTAGGCAAACAGAAAAACATAACAGTGAGATAGAGTGTACACCATCAACCTCGTACTACGAAAAACGCAAACAGAAAAACATAACAGTGAGATAGAGTGTACACCATCAACCTCGTACTACGAAAAACCAAGTTTCGAGTTGGTCATGGGTCACTACTACCGTGAAAAGAAAGCAGGCACGGCCGCTCGACAGGCGGCCGTGAAGCAGGGGAAGGTATAATGTACATAAAATGTGTATCATTATAAATGTGCGAAAGTGAATCCAAGGCAAAAAATTTATAGTCGCGCTGTGATAAAGACGGTCTCAGTAAGAAACTTACCGACAACGACTGTCCAGGCGAAAGCATTGCCTTTCTAATTGAAGAAATACATGGATTAAATCACAAATGAGTTGAATGTAAACTAAAGCAGGGACATGAAATAGGCACAGAATTGGCAATCAATACGACTGCTCAAAATCTTAGTCATAATGTTTACAGAAAGTGTAAGAAAACGGTGAGAAATGGTGCCTGTGTACTGAATGTGATACTGTGGTTCACTATCGTTGTGGGAAGATTGATTCCTCATTAAAAAGTGATGGAAAATACACAAAACAATGGAGATGCGATTTTTCCAGGCATAAAACAGAAATAATGGATAGGGACAACGCTACATATGAACCAATTGAACCTGATAACAGTGATAGAGAAGGAACACACTAAGCCCACATAAACAACTAGCTAATTAAATTTACTAAAAACATTTAAAAGTCGAGACTGTATAAATATATCTTTATTTAACACAACCGGTTGCGACAGACTTTTTGTCATCTTCGTATCTTAAAAAATCTTTTTGTTGTGAATGGTTCATTTTAAGTTGGACTTAAGGCAAAGTTGTTGTCAAAAAAATTTTTAATACCTGAAGGTGAGAGCAAAGTCTGTCGAAACCAATATTTTTAAATAAAGAAATATTTATGTGACCTTGTCTTTTGAATCTTTTTAGCAAGTTAAACAGATAACTCCTTCTGTCTTCTTCAAATGAGACAATTCAATCTAGGTCATTACTATTTCAGGTGCAAGTAGACTAGACCAGTCAGACTGGAGAAAAGGTGGTAAAGAAGAAATTGTTTAATTGAAAAACAAATGCAAACTCTGGCACTAAATAGGTCTTTCGAACCTCTATCAAACTTAATCAATCACGAGAATCTGACAGTATGCCAATAAGTTGCCAGCCATTCTAAGCCTTATTCCTGCAATACTAAAATGTATACCTACGAGTGCATGCAGATAGCTATGGAAGAAATGTTGCTTGAGTGATGAAAGAAAAGCATCTCCAATATGTTACAGGTACTTTTTAAACCAAATTCTTGTATCCAGGATGAGGCAGTAAGAAACTCTGAGTTGGATGCTGTTCTTTACTGGGACAAATGATGTGGCTAGAAATGAAATGAGAAAATTTCAGCACTCTCTAAGTGAAATATTGTATTGTCTAAGAAACGTTAATTCCGCAGTTTTCTTCAGTACCTCACTGACATGATCTATATGGTTATGTGTCAATGCAGAAGTTAAAAAGCATGTGAAGCCACATCTAACATCTGTAAAAACGTAAAAATGTATTATTTGTGTATATAAGTAAATCAGGAACTAGATTCCATACAACTTATGGACATTGTTTCAATAGTCTCGGTACGAAATATGTAAGGGAAACAATGAGGAACTTTCTAAAAAAGTGGTATTAGACTTTGGCACTAATCTGTATGCGAGTACTTGTAAGTCACTTCCATACATGGAAATGGAAGCAGGTGTACAGGAGCAGGGAAACTTGAGTCGCTGACCAAGCCTAGTCCACATAAGGCTAGGTCACTTCCAAATGATCATGACCATAACCATGCTAAAAAAACAAGACCTTTTAGGCTAAGTGTTAGGACTGACTATATCGAGAAAAAAATGTCCCTAATCTATCAGAAAATAGTCAGTGAGAAACAAACTCCCTGCGCTGGAGATACTCTTAGAATAAAATTGTTGTGAAATATTTTGTCTGAATGAACAATGACTGAAGTAAGAGGAATGTAGCTTGTACACTCCAGCTGGCTCCACAAGCCTAACTGGTTACTATGGATGAGAGAAGATGAAGGTTGATAGTGTAGCAATGTTCGTCAAAGAACAGTTGTCCTTGAAAGACAAAGTAGTAGATAATAAACATTTAACTGCAGAAGGAAACTGAAGCTGTTGCTATCCAATTCCCTGGTGCAAAGTGATTATAATTTCCGCATATTACCCATCCACAACAGAGTTTAAAGCCTTTATGGAGTGCATAGAAAATTTGTTACCGGTACTATCATTACTCTTGAATATAAGACATAGAATATTAATCATTGGTGATATTTATTTAAATGTCTTAGAGGAAAAATTCTTAGACTAGACTCTTTCTAGATACTCTAAGGTCACACAACTTTCACAGTCTGAATGATAAACCTACCAGACAAAATGCTTGCTTAGATTTGTCATTTCAGATATACATAAAAATGAGACTCACTTGAAAATCATTAAGTGCTTGCTATCTGACCATGATGACCTATTCCTGAAACAGTCCAGAGTTGGAAATATTCACAAACACGAGGCTGAATCCAGGGCAATGAGACTACTGTATGATGTACACATAACAAATCTCAGATATGATCTGAAACGTGCTGGCTAGAGGTCAGTTCTCAATTTGTATCAGTCCTGTTGTGAAGTACATGAAAATTTCTTGCATACTGTAACTTACGCTCATACCTTCAATAAATGCTGCACTACTTCAAACACCAAGACTACTTGTGCAGAGAAAAACAGGAAAGGACACATAACTAATTGATACACTCCTTACCTGCAAAAACTAAAAATACTGCTATTCTAAGGCAGCTTGGAAAATAGAGCAGAATCTGAGATAAAAAAAAGCACACTACCTATTCCTATTAGTTCAGATTAGCTTAATCTCAGCTTTTCCAATTCATGGAAATACACTCATAATGATGAGATAGTAACCAGTAATCACACAGAACCAGCCTCAAGTTGTCTTGCTGCATGCAAACTTTGAAACCAACCACCATAGTAATGGTGAGTTAAATGGAAGTCTATCTCCCCTAAGGATATAGCATATTCAGTAGCAAAGCCAAGAAAATGAAGACTAGTATGGCCTTTTCACATTTATTTTATAACAAGTTGTAGGAATAATAAGCCATCCCCTATGCTGCATTATAAGCTGGATGGCTGAGGAAAGTACCTTGCTGACTGTTTAAAAGTCAACTGTAATTTCACCTTTGCACAAAAAGTCCAAGCAAGGGGAAAACACAGCCACAATATTTCACAAGGGGCATGCAGCTATACTGTATGGTTAAACAGTGACAGAATCCTCTTGGGTTAAATATTCTGGGGGTAAAATAGTCCGCCATTCAGATCTCCATGTGTTGACTACGAGGTGCATGGTTTCATCAGGAGAAACAAAACGGGCGTTCTGTAGATTGGAGTGTGGAATGTTAGATCCTTTAATTGGGCAGATAGTTTAGAAAATTTAAAAAGAGAAATGGAGAGGCTGAAGTTAGATATAGTGAGAGTCAGTGAAGTTCTGTGGCATGAGGAACAGGACTTCTAGTCGAGTAAATGCAGGGTTATAAATAAAATCAAAAAGGGGTAATGCAGGGGCAGGTTTAATAATGAATAAGAAAAGAAGAACGTGAGTTAGCTACTATGAACAGCATGTTGTTGTTGTGGTCTTCAGTCCTGAGACTGGTTTGATGCAGCTCTCCATGCTACTCTATCCTGTGCAAGCTTTTTCATCTCCCAGTACCTACTGCAACCTACATCCTTCTGAATCTGCTTAGTGTATTCATCTCTTGGTCTCCCTCTACGATTTTTACCCTCCACGCTGCCCTCCAATACTAAATTGGTGATCCCTTGATGCCTCAGAACATGTCCTACCAACCGATCCCTTCTTCTGGTCAAGTTGTGCCACAAACTTCTCTCCTCCCCAATCCTATTCAATACCTCCTCATTAGTTATGTGATCTATCCATCTAATCTTCAGCATTCTTCTGTAGCACCACATTTCGAAAGCTTCTATTCTCTTCTTGTCCAAACTATTTATCGTCCATGTTTCACTTCCATACATGGCTACACTCCATACGAATACTTTCAGAAATGACTTCCTGACACTTTAATCAATACTGGATGTTAACAGATTTCTCTTCTTCAGAAACGCTTTCCTTGCCATTGCCAGCCTACATTTTATATCCTCTCTACTTCGACCATCATCAGTTATTTTGCTCCCCAAATAGCAAAACTCCTTTACTACTTTAAGTGCCTCATTTCCTAATCTAATTCCCTCAGCATCACCCGACTTAATTAGACTACATTCGATTATCCTTGTTTTGCTTTTGTTGATGTTCATCTTATATCCTCCTTTCAAGACACTGTCCATTCCATTCAACTGCTCTTCCAAGTCCTTTGCTGTCTCTGACAGAATTACAATGTCATCGGCGAACCTCAAAGTTTTTATTTCTTCTCCATGAATTTTAATACCTACCCCGAATTTTTCTTTTGTTTCCTTTACTGCTTGCTCAATATACAGATTGAACAACATCGGGGAGAGGCTACAACCCTGTCTTACTCCCTTCCCAACCACTGCTTCCCTTTCATGTCCCTCGACTCTTATAACTGCCATCTGGTTTCTGTACAAATTGTAAATAGCCTTTCGCTCCCTGTATTTTACCCCTGCCACCTTTAGAATTTGAAAGAGAGTATTCCAGTCAACATTGTCAAAAGCTTTCTCTAAGTCTACAAATGCTAGAAACGTAGGTTTGCCTTTCCTTAATCTTTCTTCTAAGATAAGTCGTAAGGTCAGTATTGCCTCACGTGTTCCAGTGTTTCTACGGAATCCAAACTGATCTTCCCCGAGGTTGGCTTCTACTAGTTTTTCCATTCGTCTGTAAAGAATTCGTGTTAGTATTTTGCAGCTGTGACTTATTAAGCTGATAGTTCGGTAATTTTCACATCTGTCAACACCTGCTTTCTTTGGGATTGGAATTATTATATTCTTCTTGAAGTCTGAGGGTATTTCGCCTGTTTCATACATCTTGCTCACCAGATGGTAGAGTTTTGTCAGGACTGGCTCTCCCACGGCCGTCAGTAGTTCCAATGGAATATTGTCTACTCCGGGGGCCTTGTTTCGACTCAGGTCTTTCAGTGCTCTGTCAAACTCTTCACGCAGTATCGTATCTCCCATTTCATCTTCATCTACATCCTCTTCCATTTCCATAATATTGTCCTCAAGTACATCGCCCTTGTATAGACCCTCTATATACTCCTTCCACCTTTCTGCTTTCCCTTCTTTGCTTAGAACTGGGTTTCCATCTGAGCTCTTGATATTCATACAAGTCGTTCTCTTATCTCCCAAGGTCTCTTTAATTTTCCTGTAGGCGGTATCTATCTTACCCCTAGTGAGATAGGCCTCTACATCCTTACATTTGTCCTCTAGCCATCCCTGCTTAGCCATTTTGCACTTCCTGTCGATCTCATTTTTGAGACGTTTGTATTCCTTTTTGCCTGTTTCACTTACTGCATTTTTATATTTTCTCCTTTCATCAATTAAATTCAATATCTCATATGAACAGCATAGTGAACACATTACCATAGCCAGGGTATACTGCCCATGCACACCACAGTGGTACGAGCTTACATGCCAAGTAGCTCTACAAACGATGAAGAGATTGGAGATACGTATGATGAGATAAAAGAAATTATTCAGATAGTTATGGGAATCGAAACTTTAACACTCATGGTGGATTGGAATTCGATAGTGGGAAAAGGAAGAGAAGGAAAAGTAGTAGATGAATATGGACTAGGGGAAATGAATGAAAGAGAAAGCCACCTAGTAGAAATTTGCACAGGGCATAATTTAATCATCGCTAACGCTTCAGCAGCAGATTGGTGTTTAACGTCCTTTTGACAATGAGGTCAATAGAGACAGAGAACAAGGTTGGATTAGGGAAGGATGTGGAAAGAAATCGGCCTCGCCCTTTCAAAGGAATTTAGGTATTTAGAGATAGAAATTAGCGATTTAGAGACATCACAGAAAACCTAAATCAGGATGGTCAAACACAGATTTTAACCACTGTCTTCCTGAATGCGAGTCCAGTGTGCTAACCTCTGTGCCACCTCACTCGGTGTGCTAACACTCGGTTTAAGAATCGTAAATGAAGGTTGTATATGTGGAAGAGACCTGGAGACACTGAAAGGTTTTAGATTGATTATATAATGGTAAGAGAGAGATTTAGGAAACAGACTTCAAATTGTAAGACATTTCCAGATCATATGTGGACTTTGACCACGATTTATTGATTATGAACTGTAGATTAAAGTGACGAAATTCGAGAAGGGTAGGGATCTAAGAAGAGGCGATCTGAATAAGTTGAAAGAACCAGAGGTTATTGAGAGTTTGAGAGGGAGCATTAGACAATGTTTGACTAGAACGGGAAAGGAATACTGTAGAATATGAATGGGTAGTTTAACAGATGACATAGTGAAGGCAGCAGAGGATCAAATAGGTATAACTACAAGGCCTAGTATAAATCATTGGATAACACTAGAAATTTTGAATTTAACTGATGAAAGGAGAAGTGTACAAATGCGCCAAATGAAGCAAGTAAAAGGGAATATAAAGGATTAAAAAATGAGATGGACAGGAAGTGCGAAATGGCTTAGCAGGATTGACTAGAGGGCAAATTTAAGTATTTAAAAGCATATTTCACATGGTGGGCGGGGAGGGGGAGGGGGGGGGGAGAGAAGGTACATACCACCTACATGAAAATTAAAGAACCTATTACAGAGAAGAGAAGGTGCTGTATGAATATCAACAGCTGAGATGGGATACTAGTATTAACAAAATAAGGGAAAGCTGAAATGTGGAAAGAGTATGTAGACGATCTATACAAGGGAAATAAACTAGAAGGTAAGATTTTAGAAAGGGAAGTGGACTTGGATGAAGATGAGATGGGAGATGTGATACTGCATGAAGAATTTGACAGAGCTCTCAAAGATCTATGACTTATCTTAGAAGAGAGGATAAGGAAAGACAAATCTGCATTTATAGACTTAGAGAAGGTAACGTTAGCGACAGCCCTGGACAGGGAACAAGTCCCGCCCATTCACTCTCCTCCACACTTATCCATATGCTAAGCCCCACCCATGGTCTGTCGCATGTTCTCACTTCAAGGTTGTTAGTATCGCAGATATGCCAGTCATAAAAACAAGCGAGAAAATCAGTAATTAGTACGAAATTCAGCTTCTTGCGGTACCATTGTGAAAAGAGCGTATTATTAAAGAAAAAAATATATATATTGAATATGTGAGAAGAAAAATCATCAATAAAAAACAAAAATAAAATTGGTATCATTGCTGTCGTTTTTATTTCATAGACTTTCGTCTCTACTACATCAAAAAATCTGATATTTGTTAACTGCAGTGAGTGACAATTTCATCCAAGTCACTCTGTGTAAGAAATTCTGTAGAGAAATATTTATTGGTGGTAATGCCAAGGATACAGTTTACTGACTCGATTGTCTAAAGTCAATGTTGTGCATGAAGAAGCCAAAATCGATGTCTTGATTTGTTTCTGATTACCTCACCAAAACTGAAGGATAAAAGAGTGAGATAATGTAGAAATGTGTAATACAAGCAGTCAGACATTTATATATGTGACATACTTTATTAGTATTTGCATGTGTAATAGGTGAATTTTTACTTGTAAACTCTTGTGACTACTTGCTTATTGCAGACACGAGGTTACTTTGAGTTCTTCTTTAGTGTTTGAGATATTTAGAGCAGTCTGTTGTTAAACATTTGTATATAATTTCATCAGTGCCGTTCCAACTCATCTTATCGTACTTTAATGTCTGTTAGATTTCGGTTTTGACAGAAGTTATCTTGTGTATGATAATTTTATTGAAAGTGAATATCTATGTTTCATCCTGATAATGTATTAATTCAGTAAATATCAACATTTCCAGTTTACTGCAATATATTCACACAGTTTGACAACCTCCTGATAAATGATCAGGGTAGTGAGTAATTATATGAATTGTTTTTTATTTCATACTTTCTGACTTGTTCTACACCCATGAAAATCATCTCATTTTTGGTCTATGTAATGAAAAATAACTCTAATTTGAACTTAATAATTGGGATGTGGGTGTAAGAAATATGTTAGCAGAATTGAACAGCACGAAACAAGCGATACATAGCTTTTTTATGGCCAAAACCAATGTTCTTGATTGCATTGCTAACTTATTTTTCCACCCTTAAAACTTTGCAGCAAAACTTAAAACTGCGTGGATCACATACGCAGAAAGTTTGGATTTCACTGGCAGCAATACAGTTATTTGGCTCCCCTGCATGCAGAACATCAGACAAATTTTGTATTTTGTCACACATACTGTCTGAATTCTAAAAGTTAACTCTCAGCTAGTATGTTGCTCTACATTCTCTAAGTTCTTCTCATTATTATTCTTCTGATTGTGCTTTATAAATAGGCTCCAAGCATTGATGTTACAGTTAGCACAGCCAGTTCTGTTGATGGTGCGAATGAAGCTCTCTGCTGTCTTTCGAATCTCTGGAACAGCTCTGACGCGAATTCCAAGAAGTGGTTCTTTCATCTTTGGAATCAAATCAAAGTCACAAGGAATTAAGCCGTATTACTGTTCGTTTTTTATCACAACACTTTCAAATCTGTTACTATAAACTGATAAGGGGAGCTAACCTCATTGATATGGGTGCATCTGGAGAAATCTTGTGTACTTGGATGGGCGAGGACTTGGCTAGTTCCATTCATTCACGAGACGTGGGAGGTAGCGGTCTACTTCAGGTCGGTTGCAGATTAAATAGGTAACGGTGCTGCAGGGTGGGTTGGTCAATGACAGTGTGAGGGATTTTTCAGTCATTAATTTTACCCTAAGACTTTGAGATTACTCTCTGACCCCCATCACTATAGAGATAGAGCATAAATTAGGCACTATGTTTGAGATGTTAGAACTATGTAGAGCGCTCTATGGTATACTTTGATGATGTATGTGTTTATACAATTAACAATAAATGGATGTACTGCACAGTCATCTATCTACATTCGCAATGATACTCGCAAAGTAGAGAGGGGCGGTTTAGCTATGAAACTGAAATTAGGAAACGTGCTGTCACAGCATTGCTCTCTGTTGAAATCACTGTAAAAATGCTAAAATTGTTCATACTGTCAACAATATGCTTATTATTAGAGTAGATTGTTGGTGTCTTTTCCACCCCATCCATCCACTGGTACGCTGTTGGTTACCACATAATGACTGACTGACATCGCTTGTTTGAGTTGGAGAAATAGTTTTGGGGGAGGGACAATACTTTCTGGGCATGGATAGCACCGCAACAGCGATCGCGTACCTGACTGTATTTAAAATCATACAGTGTGTGTGGCATGTTATGGTAGCCGGAGTAACAAGATGATTTACACTATGAGAGGTCTAGTTTTCTGCAAGAGGCAATGGATCAGAACATGTTAATGTCAATTTATAACCTGACATACACCTCGAAGTCGTGGCGGAAAAACAAAATGTATGGTGGTGTACAACGCATGTTACAGCAGAAAAAAACAATGTTTCAAACAATGATACAGGGTCACAGGGAGTGTCTCTTGCGACTTACAGTATGGTCTGTGGGATATGGTCATCCTCCTACAGTACAGGCGATGAAACTGTAAACTGATCTGTGCAATGGATCAACACTTGTATAAATAATAGGAGCGTCACATGTGCTCGATGCCGGCATGCATGTGGTATTTGTTTTCGACATATGGGATGAGAGAGATGCAGTAAAAATCTTATCAAGTTCTCTATCGGATGAAGTTAGTGGAGCTTTATAGTGAGTAATTTTTCTCTGGTGGATAGATAAGAATAAAGATGATAGAATGTTGGGGTGATACACGTGAACGGGCTCCGAGGGACATGGATCTATAGTACCTGATTGTAGTTTGGAGAAGCACCACAATGCAGTAGCAAAATCCACGTCCTTCCCCCAGTTCCTGTACTGTGTTTTATACTTCCTCTTGTTGCATGAGCAGGCTTCATTTCCGTTGAATGGTCAAAACAGAATTCTGTCACAGTAACTCAGCTTCGCCTGTTTCTACACGGATTACAGGAGGTGGTAGATATAGTTTCCTCTGGCCCCTACTCAGTTCCCACTTACATTGAAACGCTCAAGCGCGCAAAGCTGCAGGGATGGTAGCGTAGAGTCTAAGGGGGGAGTTGCAGGAGGCATAGGGGCTACCTAAAATGATTAGGGGAATTTTACTGTAGCAGATAGATTCGATAAGATGACTCATTTCGAGATATGAGAGTGCTAGAAATATGATTCACTAGTGGCTATAATCATTAAAAGACTTCTCCATAGGATCGAATGCAGGTATGTGCTTGAATGGGAAGGGGCGGGACCAGATTCCAAATCCCAGATGGCATTTCTAGCGGATAGCGTAGCACTAGAGATCTGAAAAGCTAGTGTACATTTCTTACGACCTCAATCAGCACACCATCTACTACTGTTTGTGACCCTTCTCAATCAACCAATGCCTACAGCCCACTTGATATATCGCAGAACCTCTGACACGGTGTCGAGACAAAATACATGACGAATACAGGAGGCAGTGTGATGGGGTTGCAAATAGCGGTGTCATACCATGTCCCTTAGCCAAAGCACTTTCAAAATTCAGCGATTTTATGATGAGGATGCATCGTGGGCTACGTGTAATGGGACTGCTGGTCTGATAATACACATTCCTACGATCACCATCATGGTATTTGTCTGGAAAAACCATGATTCGTAGGTAATAGCTTTTTACATGAATACTTGTCTGCACATGTAGAACCAAGACCGCTTGTGACAGTAACATACAGCAGTTGTTGGGATCAGGTTTCTTAACATCTGGCGGTCTGTAAGACAATTAAAGCTTTCTTTCTAAGACACAGTGGTAGCACTCACAAGAAACACTTATGAGACATGTTGGTCCATCGTTGATTTCCGGTCAGTATTATTTTGTATCGCCAGTGATCAGTTATTGATGAAGTATTATACTTAGTAGTGGGGGATGCGTGATTGGTTCGCCATAAGCATCAGCCTTATAATCCTTTGAGGCCCATGAATAAACATAAGAAGAATATTATAACAATTTCTCTCAAAATCGACTTTTATTGTCTCAATAAGCAATAATATAGTGTAATAACAATAAAATTTATATTCCATAACAATATATTCTAGGTGGTTTCATAGTGAAACCACTGGGCTGTTAGGACAGTTTTCATGGCTACATTTTCTTATGAAATTCAGTGAAACAGTGTTTTGTTTTTGTTAAGCACAACCCCACATTACACGTTTTGCAGAATGATCTTGTCCGATGTGGCTCTTTAGCAGTACTACATTGTGCACATCTTCGAGATGGTCCTTTTTCTGGCATATGGGATGCACTGTCAAATCGCTTTTCTGGTGCAACAAATTGCTTGAATTTGTTCCGCTGGATCTGAGATCTCTTGCGATTAGGAGTTGATGACGAAGTTGCTCCAACTAGACCAGCAATTACAGACTGAATTGATTCAGAGTTTTCTCATCATTATCACAATGTGCATTATAAATGATGCAGGCATTTACAACAGTGACATCAAGAAAGTGCCAGAAAATTCTGTGTCACTATTTCTTGCTTTTTCTATCAATCTCATAGATTGATTTCAACATGTTGGATTTGTCTACAAGCCCAATATAGGTATTGTAATCCTTTACAATATCTGGTCACGAAATTTCTGTGCGAGAACCATCTTTGGACTTCCGAGATGCTGTGTTCACATTTTCAATGTTGTGGAAGTTCGTAAGAAACTGTATTGGTTTACGATCTTTCCAAACCAATGCCGTGGTATCTTGGCCACTAGGACGAAACTGGAACTCTCTTCGGGACATTTTCTTTTCATTTTCCAAATCTTTGGGAACCCAACTCTGCCTTTCCTTGCTGTCCCACAGGCATATTTTCCTTGTTCCTTCAGATCGAGCATCAGGGGTACAGAAGTAAAATAATTATCAAAGTACAACTTGTGATGCTTTCCTGCTAATTCTGAACTAAGGTGTTTTGCAACTGTGGCACCTAAACACCTTTCTACCTCCAGACCTATTTTCCCAGTCTAAAGCTGAAATTTGCCAGTACCCAAACTTTGTACCCACATTTTATGGGTTTTTGGGGCATATACTGCTTTAGGTTGGATCTACCTTTGAAACAAATCATTGATTCGTCCACAGCAAGGTGTTCTGTTGGCTTATAACTTTCTGCTTAGCTCTTGCTAAGATAGTCCAATAGTGGGCATATCTTGAACAATTTATCAAAGCCTTTTTCTCCCTTTTTTGATTGCTGGCTGTTATCATTTGCATGAATATTGCCTAGCAACCACGAAAATCTATTCCGAGGCATGAGATCTGAAATGTGTGAATCACAGAGAACTGGACCAGAGGACCAATAATCCCTACACGAAGGATATTTTCTTATACCCATTAGTAAACTTATGGCAAGAAATTTCTTCACTTCGTCAATATCGGTTGGTTTGAAAACTGTGGAACCTCCAAGATTTTGAGTTGCATATAAATTTGTTTGATACACTAGATGGTCTAATAAATCATCACCAAATATTTCAGTGGGACGTGATTTGTTACATGGGATATTTGAACCATATTCCTGTAAAAACTCAGTTGTCGCATTTGACAGTATCTGTTGGACCCATTCAATATGCTCATTTATTTCTGTATTTATCATCACACACATCGCTGTCATTGTTGCACTACAAACGTGAACAGAGTCACTTTCAGCACAAACACCTTCATTCACATCCTGTTCAAATTCAATTACGCTCTCATCAGGTAAAAGAAGTCAAAGTTCTTCATCAATTTCGCCTGATTCACTTCCAGTATCCGAAGCAGCCGACTCAGTATCACTTGGAATTTCAGCAAGTATGTCCATTAGCATATTTATGGTAAGGTCACAAGCTCTGAATTGCTGATTTACTCTTGATGGTGGTCTATTATCTCCAAAATGACACGCTGTGAAGAATAAAAGAATTTACCATTTGAAGGTCGTTATGTCCCGATGGTTTCATGCTGAAACCACCTACATATTCGTAAAAAAAACTAAACTTTACATTATAATTATCAATAAAAATATCTTCCAAATATCATAAAATGAAGCATAAGAATAATCCATTACCTGAAATTCTTATTATCTGCTGTATATACATCACAAAACAATTTTATGTGAAGTCTGTGTCGTAAGCGCGTGTACTCGGCGCAGCACTACACAAATAATGCTTTTACCCGACAACAATCACTTCTCTATTGCCACAAGTAGCAGGCGCTGACGCTAGATATCACCAGCAATCAACGTGGGGTGATGGTTTCAAGAATGAACCTCTGGATCGCAAAAGCAGGCAAAGCACAAATGTGTTTTCAGACTGAAACCACTTGGCCGGAAAGGGATAAAGTATGTGTTTGTGATCCGATATGTGCAAAGGAAATGACTGTGTCCAGTTGTAAGGAAGGTATGGATTCGACATAGAGTACTGTGATAGCAAAGGGAAGAGTACGTTAAGTCATAAGAATGGTACTGATATTTCTATTTCCAGAGCAGCAGCCATCAGCAGGGTGTATTTCCGATACTATGCTCATTGTCAGGTATAGTTCAACTGAGACCACAATCGTAACATTTAGTTGTAAGTACAGTAATAAAATATATATGAGGCTGGATTATTTTTTTCTACAGCGATTCTGTCTCTGCTTGCTTGTCTTGGAGCCCCGGTGATCTGTGTGGGAACGATTCAGGTTTCCTGTTAATGCAGGAGCCGTCCGAATGCATGCAAAGGTCTGTTGAAATGCAGGACTGTAGCTGAGTTAACTGTGTCCTCCTCTAGACAGCCGAATAGCGAACTAACACTTAGTGTGTGTTGGATAGCTTTCGTGATTGAGAAGATAGAATATGGATGTGTGTTTGCACTGGACCGTTACTCCCTTCCATGTAAATTCTTCAGTTGACTGCTTCTGCGCATTTCGCGCCTGTATTTAGTTGATGTAAGATCGATTGTGATGTGTGCATATAGCAGGTGAAAGACACATTTGCTGATTCTCTAGACATGAGAAACACCTTAATTGGCTTTGTAAATTATAGGGATGATTTGGAATCTGTTACATCACCAACATCAATGTGCAGCAAGTGTAAATATAATTTTCCTCTATTTGTTTCGAGTTCTCACACAAAGGTCTTCAGAGACAGTATAAGTTTCTAGTTAGCCAGTGGTTTACAGCACACCCCATCTAGATAAATTTTCGGGTTTGTAGGAGACTGCTGTGTGTTTAACATCGAGAAGTGCCGTGAAAATGTTATAATATTATGTCAAACCGTGCGAAAATACATATGTTCTTGTAATCCCAGAGTCTGGAGATGCTTGTAGAAAAGCGAGCAAGCAAGCAGGTCCAGACCAGAAACAGTAATGCATTTGTTTCGAGGGGAAATGACCCAAAATTTGTAGAACACTTCTGAGAGTGACTTTGGCCCACTGAGAGTGCTCTGGTCACCTGTCGGGAGTGGATGACCATAGACCTCCCAGGAAAATACCTAGTGCTGTCAGTCATTGCAGTATATGTACGCATGATGTAAAAGGAGGGATGTAGTAAACATACGAATTGTATGTTTACTACATTGACACGGTAGGCGGTGATATATTCCTTGGTTGAAGATCAGTTTTTCGCTCTAATATTCAAGCTCCTGTACTCAGTGGGAGAGCAGTGTCATTGAGTAGGGGTCTTTCCATATTTGATGATCTGTAGGCCACTTTGCAAGGTCTAATTGTAGGAGCAATATCGCAATTTGTGTAAAACATTTTTTTTTTTTTTTTTTTTTTTTTTTTTTTTTTTTTTTGCCGCTGGAAGTCTCATCTGCAGGAAGAAAAAGAAAAGGCAGACAGTGCTTCCACACTGGCGCCATCAGTAATTCGGCGGGTAATTTCGATAAGAGCCAATCATAATGTGCAATTCATTCACAAGACATTGTTTGTGCTGGGGTATAGGAGTTTCTACGTAGCAGTGAGACCATTTGCGTATGTTGGAAGCATGAATGGTAACACGTGATGGATGGGGTGCCACATTAGGATCATGAGGAAGAATGCGTTCGACATTATTCTGCCCTATTTTCGTAAACAGGTTCTGTCAGGGCGAGAATTTCCATGCATACAAGCTGAGACATCAAGAAAGTGAGCGTTAACTATTTCTGGGACACTATACAATTTCCGAGAGGTCGGCATGGCTCTTATTTTTACATAGCCATGTGATATCGGAATAAGATTGAGAACCTTTTAGATGGCGAGTCGCCACTCTGACGTTCTGTGGCGCTGTGTCGGTTACACTTGGCAGTTAAGCATGGCTAGACGCCTCTTGCGTGTTCTGTGAGGATCGCTAGGGCGAAAGCAGCCTGTGCTATTCTGGAACACATTTCTATAGCGCAGCCTGTGACGTCAGCATCAGCAACTGTAAACACACGGTCGCTCAGTCCAGAGGACGACTTGGCACTTATTTAGATAGACATGTGATGTCAGTATAACATTTGAAGAACTTTCGCATGCTGTCGGCAGTGGAGTGAGAGTGGTGGGTCATGCTGGCTAGCATCCAACGTCTATGCGTTCTGCAAATAGGTCTTCGCTTCCGTCTGATCGCATCAGCAATGGTGCCTAGGTGAACACGTACTTTGAGAGGACTTTCTCAGGCACCAAGTATGAAAGGGATGTCGCCACCTCACGCTCGCGGGGTGTGCCGGTGCATCTCGTCTTCTGGGAGCATGTGCGATAGTCTCCTGTGTGGTCAAATGGACAGCGGGCAGCTGGCGGTGTCTGCGCATGTCTGTTGCATTATTTTGTGAACAGGTCTATAGGTTGTGCTATTCTTTATTTGGGCAGTTTACAAGTTGTTTTCGTGTCTGCATCATTTGGGAGCAATTTACATGTCTATACTGAAATTACACTCCTGGAAATGGAAAAAAGAACACATTGACACCGGTGTGTCAAACCCACCATACTTGCTCCGGACACTGCGAGAGGGCTGTACAAGCAATGATCACACGCACGGCACAGCGGACACACCAGGAACCGCGGTGTTGGCCGTCAAATGGCGCTAGCTGCGCAGCATTTGTGCACCGCCGCCGTCAGTGTTGGCCAGTTTGCCGTGGCATACGGAGCTCCATCGCAGTCTTTAACACTGGTAGCATGCCGCGACAGCGTGGACGTGAACCGTATGTGCAGTTGACGGACTTTGAGCGAGGGCGTATAGTGGGCATGCGGGAGGCCGGGTGGACGTACCGCCGAATTGCTCAACACGTGGGGCGTGAGGTCTCCACAGTACATCGATGTTGTCGCCAGTGGTCGGCGGAAGGTGCACGTGCCCGTCGACCTGGGACCGGACCGCAGCGACGCGCGGATGCACGCCAAGACCGTAGGATCCTACGCAGTGCCGTAGGGGA
Organism: Schistocerca americana; assembly: GCF_021461395.2. Taxonomy (NCBI): domain Eukaryota; kingdom Metazoa; phylum Arthropoda; class Insecta; order Orthoptera; family Acrididae; genus Schistocerca; species Schistocerca americana. The sequence continues at coordinate 706,474,496 of NC_060119.1, read as the reverse complement.
CCGCACCGCCACTTCCCAGCAAATTAGGGACACTGTTGCTCCTGGGGTATCGGCGAGGACCATTCGCAACCGTCTCCATGAAGCTGGGCTACGGTCCCGCACACCGTTAGGGAGTCTTCCGCTCACGCCCCAACATCGTGCAGCCCGCCTCCAGTGGTGTCGCGACAGGCGTGAATGGAGGGACGAATGGAGACGTGTCGTCTTCAGCGATGAGAGTCGCTTCTGCCTTGGTGCCAATGATGGTCGTATGCGTGTTTGGCGCCGTGCAGGTGAGCGCCACAATCAGGACTGCATACAACCGAGGCACACAGGGCCAACACCCCGGCATCATGGTGTGGGGAGCGATCTCCTACACTGGCCGTACACCACTGGTGATCGTCGAGGGGACACTGAATAGTGCACGGTACATCCAAACCGTCATCGAACCCATCGTTCTACCATTCCTAGACCGGCAAGGGAACTTGCTGTTCCAGCAGGACAATGCACGTCCGCATGTATCCCGTGCCACCCAACGTGTTCTAGAAGGTGTAAGTCAACTACCCCGGCCAGCAAGATCTCCGGATCTGTCCCCCATTGAGCATGTTTGGGACTGGATGAAGCGTCGTCTCACGCGGTCTGCACGTCCAGCACGAACGCTGGTCCAACTGAGGCGCCAGGTGGAAATGGCATGGCAAGCCGTTCCACAGGACTACATCCAGCATCTCTACGATCGTCTCCATGGGAGAATAGCAGCCTGCATTGCTGCGAAAGGTGGATATACACTGTCCTAGTGCCGACATTGTGCACGCTCTGTTGCCTGTGTCTATGTGCCTGTGGTTCTGTCAGTGTGATCATGTGATGTATCTGACCCCAGGAATGTGTCAATAAAATTTCCCCATCCTGGGACAATGAATTCACGGTGTTCTTATTTCAATTTCCAGGAGTGTATTTCGGTAATTTAGGAGTTGTCTGCAGACTGTTATTTAGGAGTAGTTTACAGGTCTGTGGGCTGTGTGGCATGACCCCAAGCATGTCAGAGCATGTGTTTTGTATCAGTTTGATGAATATACTATCTCTCAAAACCCATCCCTGAATAAATCGTTCCAAAACAAATGATGTACACTCCTTCCATACTCTCTCCTGCAGCCCAGCGCCGGCTGAGTCATTTCTCCCTCCAGACAGTCATCTTGGATTATGTCATCGAACAGAGGACAGCGTCCTCTGGTGATAGTACTGTGTACTAGGTCCAGACATCGTGGTGACCACATGTTTCCTGCCATTTTTCCCCACCATCATGGGTTATGTCACAGAATGGACGACAGAGCTCTCTGGTGGTGGTACTGCCTCTTATTGTTTAAATAAGATATGTTGTTGTTGTGGTCTTCAGTCCCGAGACTGGTTTGATGCAGCTCTCCAAGCTACTCTATTCTGTGCAAGCTTCTTCATCTCCCATTACTTACTGCAACCTACATCCTTCTGAATCTGCTTGGTGTATTCATCTCGTGGTCTCCCCCTACGATTTTTACCCTCCACACTGCCCTCCAATGCTAAATTGGTGATCCCTTGATGCCTCAGAACATGTCCTACCAATCGATCCCTTCTTCTAGTCAAGTTGTGCCACAAACTTCTCTTCTCCCCAATCCTATTCAATATCGCCTCATTAGTTATATGATCTACCCATCTAATCTTCAACATTCTTCTGTAGCACCACATGTCGAAAGCTTCTATTTTCTTCCTGTCCAAACAATTTATCGTCCATGTTTCACTTCCATACATGGCTACACTCCATACAAATACTTTCAGAAACGACTTCCTGACACTTAAATCTATACTCGATGTTAACAAATTTCTCTTCTTCAGAAACGCTTTTCTTGCCATTGCCTGTCTACATTTTATGTCTTCTCTACTTCGACCATCATCAGTTATTTTGCTCCCCAAATAGCAAAACTCCTTTACTACTTTAAGTGTCTCATTTCCTAATCTAATTCCCTCAGCATCACCCGACTTAATTCGACTACATTCCATTATCCTCGTTTTGCTTCTGTTAATGTTCATCTTATATCCTCCTTTCAAGACACTGTCCATTCCGTTCAACTGCTCTTCCAAATCCTTTGCCATCTCTGACAGAATTATAATGTCATTGGCGAACCTCGAAGTTTTTATTTCTTCTCCATGGATTTTAATACCTACTCCGAACTTTTCTTTTGTTTCCTTTACTGCTTGCTCAATATACAGATTCAATAACATTGGGGAGAGGCTACAACCCTGTCTCACTCCCTTCCCAACCACGGTTTCCCTTTCATGCCCATCGACTCTTATAACTGCCATCTGGTTTCTGTACAAATTGTAAATAGCCTTTCGCTCCCTGTATTTTACCACTGTCACCTTTGAAAGAGAGTATTCCAGTCAACATTGACAAAAGCTTTCTCTAAGTCTACAAATGCTTGAAATGTAGGTTTGCCTTTCCTTAATCGTAAGGTCAGTATTGCCTAACATGTTCCAGTATTTCTATGGAATCCAAACTAATCTTCCCCAAGGTCGGCTTCTACCAGCTTTTCCATTTGTCCGTTAAAAATTCGCGTTTGTATTTTGCAGCTGTGACTTATTAAACTGATAGTTCGGTAATTTTCACATCTGTCAACACCTGCTATCTTTGGGATTGGAATTATTATATTCTTCTTGAAGTCTGAGGGTATTTCACCTGTCTCATACATCTTGCTCACCAGATGGTAGAGTTTTGTCAGGACTGGATCTCCCAAGGCCGTCAGTAGTTCTAATCGAATGTTGTCTACTCCCGGGGCCTTTTTTTGGCTCAGGTCTTTCAGTGCTCTGTCAAACTCTTCACGCAGTATCGTATCTCCCATTTCATCTTCATCTACATTCTCTTCCATTATTATAATATTGTCCTCCAGAACATCGCCCTTGTATAGACCCTCTATATACTCCTTCCACCTTTCTGCTTTCCCTTCTTTGGTTAAAACTGGGTTTCCATCTGAGCTCTTGATATTCATACAAGTGGTTCTCTTTTCTCCAAAGGTCTCTTTAATTTTCCTGCAGGCAGTATCTATCTTACCCCTAGTGAGATAAGCCTGTACGTCCTTACATTTGTCCTCTAGCCATCCTTGCTTAGCCTTCCTGTCGATCTAATTTTTGAGACGTTTGTATTCCTTTTTTCCACTTCATTTACTGCGTTTTTATGTTTTCTCCTTTCATCAATTGAATTCAATATTTCTTCTGTTACCCAAGGATTTCTAGTAGCCCTCATCTTTTTACCTACTTGATCCTCTGCTGCCTTCACTACTTCATCCCTCAGAGCTACCCATTCTTCTTCTACTGTATTTCTTTCCCCCACTGCTGTCAATTGTTTCCTTATGTTCTCCCTGAAACTCTGTACAATCTCTGGTTTAGTCAGTTTAGCCAGGTCCCATCTCCTTAAATTCCAACATTTTTGCAGTTTCTTCAATTTTAATCTGCAGTTCATAACCAATAGATTGTGGTCAGAGTCCACATCTGCCCCTGGAAATGTCTTACAATTTAAAACCTGGTTCCTAAATCTCTGTCTTACCATTATATAATCTATCTGATACCTTTTAGTGTCTCCGGGATTCTTCCATGTATACAACCTTCTTTTATGATTCTTGAACCAAGTGTTAGCTATGATTAAGTTATGCTCTGTGCAAAATTCTAACAGACGACTTCCTCTTTCATTTCTTACCCCCAATCCATATTCACCTACTATGTTTCCTTCTCTCCCTTTTCCTACACTCGAATTCCAGTCACCAATGACTATTAAATTTTCGTCTCCCTTCACTATCTGAATAATTTCTTTTATCTCATCATATATTTCATCAATTTCTTCATCATCTGCAGAGCTAGTTGGCATATAAACTTGTACTGCTGTAGTAGGCATGGGCTTCATGTCTATCTTTACCAGAATAATGTGTTCACTATGCTGTTTTGTAGTAACTTACCCACACTCCTAATTTTTTATTCGTTATTAAACCTACTCCTGCATTACCCCTATTTGATTTTGTATTTATAACCCTATATTCACCTGACCAAACGTCTTGTTCCCCCTGCCACCGAACTTCACTAATGCCCACTATATCTAACTTTAACCTATCCATTTCCCTTTTTAAATTTTCTAACCTACCTGCTCGATTAAGGGATCTGACATTCCACGCTCCGATCCGTAGAATGCCAGTTTTCTTTCTCCTCATAACGATGTCCTCTTGAGTAGTCCCCGGCCAGAGATCCGAATGGGGGACTATTTTACCTCCAGAATATTTTACCCAAGAGGACACCATCATCATTTAATCATACAGCAAAGCTGCATACCCTCAGGAAAAATTACGGCTGTAGTTTCCCCTTGCTTTCAGCCATTCGCAGTACCAGAACAGCAAGGCCATTTTGGTTAGTGTTACAAGGCCAGATCAGTCAATCATCCAGACTGTTACCCCTGCAGCTACTGAAAAGGCTGCTGCCCCTCTTCAGGAACCACACATTTGTCTTGCCTTTCAACAGATACCCCTCCATTGTGGTTGCGCCTATGGTATGGCCGTCTGTATTGCTGAGGCACGTAAGCCTCCCCACCAGCGGCAAGGTCCATGGTTGATGGGGGGGTAAATAAAATAGTGCATGCAAAATACTAAAGATTATGTCTAGCACAGGCTAAGTCCTTTTCCTGCAATCCCTAGGAAGAGGTGGTGTTCACGAGACTTAGGTTAGTGGAGGTAGCCCAAGCGCCCTTTCTTTCCCGCCATTTTCTTAGGTTAGTAGAGATAGCCTAAGTGACCTTTCTTTACCACCAAAATTCAAACTTTGCACCAATCCCTAGAAAGAGGTGGCTGTCGGATGATTTACATTGGTGGAGGTAGCCCAATTTCCCTTCCTTTCCCGCCATTTTTCTTACATTAGTAGAAATGTGTTACATTATCCTAATGGAATTTGAGCTTCCGCTATTTTCTGGGGGAGGGGATTAGGTTATTAGAGGTAGCCCAATTGACCTATCTTCCCACCAAAATTCAAACTTCCCACCAAAATCAGCCATCTTGAATAACGCCATGGCCACCATCTTGGATGACAGAACTTTTGGGGCACCCTGTGGGGTAGAACTCTCCTGGGGTGGGTTGACATCATGGCCACCATCTTGGATGAAGTCCTTGTGATGGCACTTTTGGGACACCCTGTGGGGGTAGAACTCTCCTGGGGTGTGGGTGACATCATCGCCGCCATATTGGATGATATCATCAAGATGGAACTTTTGGTACACCCTGTGGTTTAGAACCTCTTTGCCCCAATACTCACTATGTCATCTGGACACAGCCGTCAACAGAACTGCATGGACTACCCTAGTGTGCCTCCTGTCTGACCCAAATTTTCAGCTTGTACCACACATTATTGATGTAGTGTTCCTTGCCATGAGTAACGAGGATGATGGGGAGGAGAACTACAACAGTAGTGTGTGGTATAAGATGAGAATTTGTGTCTGACTGGAGGTGCGCTAGGATAGTCCGTGTGGTTGTGCTGACCATCATGTCCGGATGGTTTAGTGGTCAGTGCATCTGCCTAGTAAGCAGGAGACCGGGCTCAAATCACGGTCTGGAAAAAATTTTCAACTTGACCCACTGATTTAAATCGGTGCCCACTGGCAGCTACTGTCTTTAATTCCCTTGTGTCTTCAAAAATATTTTCTTACGTTTCTTAACTTTCCTTGTAATACACTTAATCAAAGATGCCATCACAGCCTTATGATCACTGATACCCTCCTCCCTGTTGACTGGTTCCAATGGATCAGGTCTGTTTGTTGCTAGAAAGTCTAAGTCTGCATGAGTTGGTTCTTTAGTTATCCACTCTAAGTAATTTTTGGACATGGCATTCAGAATAATGTCAGACGAATCCCTGTTCCTGGCACCAGTTTTGATAGCATGATTCTCCCTGTCTATACTTGGTAAGCTGAAGTCACCCCCTTTTACAACAGTATCAACAGGACACTTCCTCACGACATGCTGCAAGTTCACTCTGAAACGCTCTATCACTAGTATGACACAGGTGGCATACAAAAGTAGCTGGATACAATTATTGACCAAACTTTGGTGCATAACTTTACCAAAATTAATTCTGGTTTAGAATCTATGATAACCTCACCAGATATTACCGAATTCCTTGCTGCAACAAATATACCACCACAATTTAGGATTGCTGTTCACCTCTACCGACTTTTGTTTCTAATACTATCTAGGCAATACAACCTTCAATAAGCGATACTAATTCTGGGACCTTTCTTTGCACGCGTGTGCAGTTTGCTAATATCATATTAACCTTTTCTATATCTAATCTGAGAAGACGAACGTTATCTGAGATTATTGTGGATGACATAACGTATATTTTGGCAGGCTCGATTTTGCGAAGTTGCCCAACTGTGAAATGTGGCCATACAAAGGAAATCCCGATGCTATCTTATTAATAGACTCTTTCTCCTACTGTACTGGCCGCATAAGCTGCATTTGGTTTTTGGCATCGTCAAGTAGGCTCCTCCACAGCATTTCATCCTTGACAAATTCTTTCCTTCCTCCAAGTATCTGAAGACCCTTGGCCATCTGGTATCTCCATCTTATTTTCGGTCTACCTAAAAGTCTTCGTCCTTCAGATTTCTTCTCTGACACTTCTCTCAAACTTGTTCCCTCCTCTCTTCTACAGACATGCCCAGCCCATCTCAGACCTTGTCGTGGCTTCGACAACAATATCTGTTTCATTATATACCCCTCTGACACCCAAATCTCCAGGTGCCAGACACTCAGATCGGTACCAAACGTTGTGTGTCGGAAGAGTATCAACCAAAATACTGATATAGTTTGTGCTGTGTGCTGTCGTCTAGTAGCAGATGCGTAAACGGCAATTAAAAGTAACACCAGAACTACAGAGTATAGGCAATCCGTATCGGTGAGCTCGAAATTTGAAGATCTCTGGTAGATAGGTTGGTAGAACGTCAAATCGTTGCTCTAAAGGTCACGAGTTTAAAACACACTGATGGCGATTCTTTTTAACAGATAACGCATGAAATTGTTATGTGGGAGAACATTTTTCTACCATGTAAAAGGGCGTTTGAGAATCTGTAGCAATGTTTTTTTTCGCAGCCTGCTTTCGCTTCGTTAGATGAAAGTAACTAACCTATAGAGCACATTTGTATAGATAGGTGTGGTGTTATATATACAAATGTATGCTATAGGTTTGCCACTTTCAGCTAATGAAGAGAAAGCAGACTGCCAAAACAACATTGCTATAAACTCCGAAACGTCCTTTTACATTTCAGAAAAACGTTCTCCCATATAACAATTTCACGCGAAATCTGTTAAAAAACTCACCATCAGTAGGTTGCGAACTAGGTACCTTTATTATGAAAATCTGGCGCCTTGCCAAGTCCCCCACTAGAAATTTTTGCTTTCATATCTCACAGATATGGTTTGCCTATAGTTTTGATGTTACTTTCAATTACCGTTTACACTTGTTCGACTGGACGACAGCACACAGCACAAACTAAATCGATGTTTTGGTTGATACTCTATCAATGCACAATGTTTGGTACCTATCTGAGTGTCTGACATCTGGAGGTTCGGGTATGAGCTCCTTACTCTTTCTGCTTCGCCGTTCCACTCTCACAAATTGGTCCAAATACCTTCCGCATGATTTTATTTTAGAAAACCTTCGTTTTCATCTCTGTATACCTACCCATTCTCCATATTTCTGCCCCATATAATAATTCTGATCTGACTGTAGTTTTGTATACCCTTATTTTAGTTCTCCTGATAACATTTTGGATTATAGTAATTTGTTGAGCGAATATGATGCTCTGGATGCCGCTTTTATGCTCGTTTCTATTTATTATTCCTCATCATTTCTATTATTTGCTAGAGTCGCCAGATATTTAACTCTTCTGCTTCTTCAGACACCTTGTCATCAATGTGTATGGTTTTTTGTCTTGTAATTTCCTTCTAGCTACATAAATGTCTGCCTCCAGTAGCTGAAGGGCCAGCGTGACGGATTGTCAATCCTCTGGGCCCGGGTTGAATTCCCGGCTGGGTTGGGGAATTTTCTCCGCCCAGGGACTGGGTGTTGTGCTGTCCTCATCATCATCCTACCATCCTAATCGACTGCAGGTCACTGAGGTGGAGTCAAATTGAAAGACCGGCAAATTGAAAGACCGGCACCCGGCGAACTGTCTGTCCGACGGGGGGCCCTAGCCATATGATTAAATAAATAAACCTACATAAATTTCGTTTTTTCCATCGTTCACCTCTATTCCAACTTCCTTTCCTTTCTGAAATAGTTTTCTTGCCAATATTTTAAGGTAATCTAGATTTTCAGCAATTAATGCTACATCATTTGCAAAGTTCAGTGCATTCATTTTTATTCCTATGGTGATTCCCTCCTCTGCTTCACTTGTTGAATCCAGTGCTTCCTCTATTATTGCAATGAACAAGAATAGTGATATTCCAACTCCTTGCCTGACTCCTTTTGGTACATCCAAGGCCATGGAATATTCCCCATCCATTTTCATTAGCCCTTTTAAGCCTTCTAGAGCAATGTTTACAAGATCTGTAAACTTGTATGGTATTCCAAACTCCTGCATTTTTCCCCATATGTTTTCTCATTTAATGCTATCTCAGGTTTTCTTAGAATCAAAAAACAGTATTTCCACTGCTTAGTCGTATTCTCAATATTTTGGTGTGGATTATTTCAGTACAAATATCTGAGCAGTGGTAGATTGATTCTTCATAAATCCCACTTGTTTCTCATATACTATCTCTCTTAAAATAGTTCCAAACTTTTTGGGACAATCTGGGAGAACGCTTTGTAGGTTGTGCTAATAATTTCTGCATACTAGTTTATCGCCCTTTTTATGGACTGATACTGATTCTTTCTATTCATATGGCATTCTTTTATGGAAGATTTCCCTACTGGGTGTAAGTACAGTTCAAATAACAAAGACGAGAAAGCTGAGAGCGAACAGTACTTAATTAAGACTGAATATACATAAGCATGACTACACATGCGTTTGTCTCACATTGCACACATTGTACAGATATTCCTGTGTAGAATCGCTACTTTCTGTGCCCAGCGATTCTGATACCTCTAAGCTGCACTATCAACGTCGATATCCCCGCAGAGCGCCCCTCTCCGTGTCTCGGTCCCACTCTCCCCCCCTCCGCCCCTGTGCTGAAGAGCACTGCGGAAAGCTGTGTGTGGCTGTCATTGACTGGTGTGGAGTATGCAGATGTGCGTGAACAGCTGATTCGTGGCTGCGATAAGGACCAGACACAGCCGGATCATTTCTTGTGGAAGCATTGCACAGGTGCACCTGACAGGTCATGTTACGTCAAGTGTAGGTGCGGTACACGACCGGATGATTTCTCGGAGAAGTGTTGAACAGATGTGCCCAACTAGTCATGCCATGGAAGGCGTGTAAGTGAGACACGACCACACAGTTTCTCCGAGAGTTGTCGCCTATAGTGCTGCTGTTGTACATCTGATAAGGTAGCAGATGGCGTGGCAACTGTCTGGTGCGGTCATATCAAGTTTCAGACAGAGTGTTCGGGGCTGCAGGCTGTAGTGGAGGAGGTGGTGTGTCAACGGGTTCATCTTGTGGTGTGGGATGCTGTTCATTCAGAACAACATGTTTGACTTCTTCCTCTCCAGCTGACGAAACATATGCATGTAAAAAACCACGTTTATGTAGTATTTAAATAGAGACCTTCCTACTGTGCACGCTGTGATATGGTGTATCTGAAAGAAGCGTGAGCACAGATCATCATCAAGACACAAAGCCGATCGAGTGCCTCTACCTACAGTGGTAGGTTCACTTATACTTTGGCGTCGCGGCTTGGCAAAACCTTGCAAGGCAATAGGGTAACAGACAGTGCTGATAATGACAATGCCCAGGGACAGTTGAAGAAAGTGTAAGAAAAATCTCTTTCTGTTACGAGATTCTGTACAGAAGCGATTATATCTAATTATTTATGTGAATTAAAAATTGAAAACAGATCTATTTGCTCGTAGCCGTAAATGTTCTTATAGATTGGATACGAAATACAGAAGAGTTATTGAAAGATGCTTATGTCGTTTAGTAGCCTTTAGTAGCGTAGTTCACAGCTCTCTTACAGCCTTCGACCCTCTGCAGAGGGTAAAGAAGTCACAGAGCTAAATTTTGTGGCACTGCGTAGCAAGTTCATTACATCAATAAACTTTGAAAAAGGTAACCGTGAGAAAGATACAATTAAGGTAAAAGTTATCGCGAATATTATTTGGGTAACAGATCATTTGGCTTAGCCCAGCTGCAGAACTTTTTGGTTGCACTCCAGCCCACATCGGCATGTGGACTCTTCAGTGGCGTCTGTCATGTGAGAACACTCATGCAGATAATTGCGAGGGTACCGTGTGTTGACAAACAATATGAAATATAAGCATAGTCGACTTTTTGTGGTAGCACAATTGCTTGTTTGACTCATTGTATGCGGGCCACGATCGAAGTCGGTGTGGTGCCCTGCGAGTGTTCACCTCAGAGGTATTATCGACGATTGTGACACGTACGCTCTTTGGGACGATGTCTTTAAGGTTTATATTGATAAGGACAGGTTCTTCTGAGTCTGAAGAAGTCGAGTGCATCCTGGATAGCAGTCGGTCGTCACTGTCATTGTATGTCCTTGCAGAGTCATCGCCATTCATTGGATCATCATCCTGTAGGATCTACACAGGTTTTAAGCGATTCATTGATCGCGAGAGTCGTCGCTTTGCTGTTGAGCATAATGTCGAATTTGTGTGCATCCCTCTGGACGACTTTGAACAGTACTACGTAGGGTGGCTGCAGTGTCAGTTTAACCGTGTCATCATGCAGCATGAGCTAATCAAAGGAAAACAGCATTTTCTGCACAGATATCTTAGGGGTTGAATGCAGTGTGGGCATTAGCATCTACGTAGGTCTGATGTGGTCTTTCACGCATTGAACCAGAGCGGGAAGGTCCATCTGTTCAGAAGCTGGCATTGGTAAGACAAAATCGACAGGCAGTATTAGTGACTCGCCATATAGAATCTTGGGTAGAGATGCTTGCACATCCTTCTTGAATGCTGTTCATACTCCTACAGGAACCCATAGTAAAGCCTCTGGCCACAACCCCCTTGTGGCACATGAGAGCAGCTTTAAATGTTTGTGTCGCAGATTGACAAACCTTTCACTCTGGCAGTGGTATGCTATCATGAGGTTATGCTTAATGCCACATAGGTTACATAGAGCTTCGAATAACGCCAACTCAAATAGTCATAATGACAAAGGTGAGATAAATCGAGTTTCCCAATTATCTACAAATGCGTGAGTTGTTGCTTCTGCTGTGATGTTCTCCAGCGGTATGGTTTTGACAAATCACGACACACTGTCGGTCACAGACAACATTAACATCCCCCTGATTCGAGGGTTGAAGGCAGACCACTTCAACTGTGAAGCTGTAGGCCTAAACTTTTGAGAAAAGAATTTGTATCGCTTACTGAAGGTTAAAATGTTCAGATAGCATTAGGAACAGAAAGTTGGTTGAAACCAGAGGTTAATGACAACAAAATCCTTATCTCAGACTGGAATATTTATCGTAAGGATAGGTAAGCCGCCAATGGTGGCAGCGTGTTTACTGCAGTAAAGAATTCCACAAAATCTAGCGACGTTATCCTGGATTCCGACGGTGAATTGATCTGGGTGAAGTTAAACGTCAAAGATCGGTCAAAAATACTGATCAGATGCTTTTATAGACCGCCTGCATTAGGAGTTCTAGTGGTACAGCACTTCAGATATAACTTGCAGACTATCGTTAATAATTTTCTGATCTTACTGTTGTAATAGGGGGTGACTTCAAATTGTCATGTATAGATTGGAAGTGTCATGTGTCAAAACTGATGCCAGACGCAGGGATTCCTGTGACATTATTCTGAATGTGTTATCCGAAAATTATTTTGAGCAGATAGTTAGAAAAACAACCTGTGAGTATAACGTCTTAGACCTGCTGGCAACAAACAGACCTGAATTTATCGAATCAGTTAACGTAAAGGAAGGTATCAGTGATCATAAGGCTGTGATAGCGTCTATTACAATGGGTCTGACAAAGAATGTTAAGAAACGTATGAAAATATTTTCGCTTAGCAAGAGTGACAGGATACACATTTCAGAGTCTCTGAGCAGTCAGCATCAAATTTTCGGTAATGAGGACGAAGATGTGGAAAACGAATGGACAAAATTCAAAGGAATCGTGCAATATGCCCTAGACAAGTATGTTCCGAGTAAGGTCTTAAGGGATGGGAAATACCCACCATGGTTTAATAGCAATGTTAGAAAACTGCTACGTAAACAAAGAGAACTTCATCTCAGTTTCAAGAGATGTAAAAACCTAGCTGACAAACAAAAGCTGAACGAAGCGAAAATGAGCGTAAGGAGAGCAATGAGAGAAGCGTTCAATGACTTTGAAAGCAAATTTTTTTCGGAAAGATAACAGAGAGAAGAGCGAAATACTGAATTCCGTCTTCCATGGAAGATTGTAACACGGTCCCTCCTTCCAATCGTCGTACGAACGTCGAAATGGCCGATATTGAGATAACCGATCGCGGAATGGAAAAACAACTACAGTCGCTTAGTAGTGGAAAGACGTCAGGACCAGACGACATACCTGTAAGATCCTACAAAGATTAAGCGAAAGAACTTGCTCCCCTTCTAGCAGTAATTTATCATAGATCACTTAAGCAGCGAAGGGTACCTAGCGACTGGAAGAAAGTGCAGGTCATTCCTATTTTAAGGAAGGGCTGTAGGACAGATCCACGCAATTATAGACGTATATCGTCGACTTCAATCTGTTGTAGAATTATGGAACATGTTTTATGCTCAAGAAATATGACTGTCTTGCAGAAAGAAAATCTCCTCTATAAAAATCAACATGGATTCCGCAAACAGAGATCCTGCGGAAATCAATTCGCTCTGTTCCTTCATGAGATCCACAGCGATGTAGACAACGACACTCAGGTTGTTCCTTGACTTCGGGAAGGTAAAGGACACCGATCCGCACTGCCGTTTAATGAAAAAAACACGAGCTTATCGAGTATCGGAACAGATTTGCAACTGAATCCAAGACTTCCTTGGAGACGGAACTCAACAGTCACTCTTAACGGAACAAAGTCGACAGATGTAAAGGTAATTTCCCGAGTACCTCCATGGAACTCATATAAATGACCTAGTAGAAAGCGTCGGATGCTCTCTGAGGCTGCTCGCAGATGATGCATTTATAACAAAGTAGCAACGCCAGAACGTAGTGACGATTTGCAGAATGACCTCCAGAGATTTGATGAATGGTGCAGGCTCTGACAGTTGACCCTGAGCGTAAATAAATGTAACATATTGAGCATACATAGAAAAAGAAGTCCATTACTATATAGCTACACTATTAATGACAAACCGCTGTAACCACTATCTGCAGTAAAATACTTAGGAGTAACGATCCAGAGCGACCTAAAGTGGAATGACCACATAAAATAAATAGTGGGAATCGCAGAAGGCAGATTCAGATTCATAGGAAGAATCTTATGGAAATGTACCTCATCCACGAAGGAAGTGCCTTATAAGGCGCTTATTCGACCGATTCTTGAGTATTGTTCATCTATCTGGGATTCATGCTAGATACGACTCATAGAATAGATAGAGAAGATCCAACGAAGAGGGGCACGTTTCGTCACGGAATCGTTTAGTCGGCACGAGAGGGTTACGGAGATGCCCAACAAACTCCATTGGCAGACGTTACAAGAGAGGCTTTGTACATGACAGAGAGATTTACTACTGAAATTTCGAAAGAGCACTTTTTGGGAGGAGTCAGACGACATACTTCTCACCACGTTCGTCTCGTGTAATGACTATGAGGAGAAAATTCAAAAAATTAGAGCCAGTACGGTAGCTTACTGACAATCATTTTTCCACGCGCTATTTGCGAGTGGGACAGGGTTGGAGGGCTCCGTTAGTGGTACAAAAGTACCCTCCGCCACTCATAATTAGGTCTCTTACGGAGTATGACACAGATGAATAAACGCAGGACTGATTCTCGCTTCCCATGAGTTATTGCAGTATAGCTCTGATCACAGTGTCACTGACATCTATGGCAATGGTGAGATGTGTATTTGGTGTAGGATGAGGAAACGTAATTGCTCATGTTAGACATTCCTTAGCAAATCAGATGCAGCCTTCATTTTAACGGTTACAGACTACTCGTTTTTTCTCCTGCTTGTTTGGATTGGTGAGGACATCAGTTTGGGGTGCTTATACTGCTGCTGCTTGCAGTAGGTTATGCCGGCAGAAGTTCAAGAACCATAAGGAGCTTCAACGCTCATGGTAATTCAGAGAGTTGGGGAGATGTTTGATTTGATCAGTTTGGTCAGCCGGAGGTTTGATTCCTGTCGCGCTTACTGTATTTCCTTGGAAGTTTATTTCTACCTTCCACAGCTGAGACTTTTCTTTAGTAGTGAGCATCACCACGTCCTGCAAGATAGTGTGAACTTGTTTGAAGTGCTGGTTGTGTTGCTGAGGAGTGCCAGAAAAAAAGAGGAATCCATTAAGTAAGCATATTAGAAGTCAAAAAGCATCCCATCTATGAAGCACTGCCACATTTGGGCTTCGTACAGCATGAAGAGTATTCAAAGAGACGAATTGGTGTGATTATCACCCTTTTTGTAACATCGTCTGGGTGCATGGGATTTCGGCGGTATGCCTTTTTACAGTTGATCATAATGAAGATCATCGCTCCTGCAAGTAATTGTATGAAGTCCTGAACATTCGGTATCACGTAGCTGTCATACACTATTCAGGAGTTGAGAGCTCCGTAGTCCTTATAGAGTCTAATCGCTCTGTCTTTCTTCCACACAAGTTTTATTGGTGATGTCCACAGGCTGTCTGAAGGGTGGACTGTTCCTGTGTTCAGCAGTTTGTCGACCACTGCCTTTGTGGCACACAGGTTAACTGGACTAGACAAAGTGCTTTTTATCAAAGTGGTGGGCTGACTGTCATTCGAAATTGCTGCACCCTGCCATTATGGATCGCACATAGTTGTGCCCTACACTGTGTGAATCGGAAAGGGTGCCTATATTCGATGCACTGATTGGTGAGGCAGAGTGCACCATACTCAACTATGTTGCTTGAGGTGTGCCCAGGGCAACTGACTACACAGATACTGACAGTAAGGCCAGGACAGGCAGGGATGGCATTGCTGTATTAGCTCACCTGTCCTCAGCTGCATGCTGGGTGCGTGCAAGTTTCTTCTAGTAATCATGTGCCAGCGTAAGATTAGTGGACACATCATTTATACACTGTCAGAGAGTCGCATTTTTGGGGTGGGGTGTAGTCGAAGCCAAGCGGCAGTTGAGGTACCTCTGATGCATTTTCGACAGGTTTTCCTCTGACGTGACACACTCCTTGACTGTGTCAGAGAACATTTGGTAAAAATCCACATTCATGTTTTGTTAATATTTAACTTTCTTTCTTTTTAGTTAGATATTCAATAAACTTTCTCGCAGCTGGAATAAATTATGTAATAAGTAAGTTTTCATCAGTTTTCATACCTCTCTTTCGTTTTTCAACAATAGTTAAAAATAGTTCAAAACCATTTAATTGATCATTGTTCAGTTTAATATTAACTGATTATTCTTGCCACTAGGAAGCAAAGTATAACCAATAAGTTATTCATCAACACTGACTAAAAATTAATGTACAATATTTTTATAAATGACATCCATTTAGAGCAAGCAGCAGGCTTAAGCCTGCTACAGCTGGTGTAACATTTAATCCCACTCCTAATTTTAGTTTTCCATAGATTATTCTTGTAATTGCTGTTGCAGCTAATTTTTCACCAAATGAAGCATCTATTCTTCAATTAATTGAGTTCTTTATGAGCATCATGTCGTTTTTCTAAATCTTTATTGTTTCTATACATGAATTCAAGTTTTTTAAAAGCTTCCTCTAATGGATTTATTCCTTCATCTCCTGTAGATAATCTTTCTTCTAATTTTGTTCCAGGACCTCAAGAAGTATAACCAAGAAGTTGCAGTTCTAGAGGCAATTTATTAATTAATGTGTTTACTAATCCTTTGCCATATTTTCTGATTTCCAAAACATGTGAGGAAGATTATTCAAAATCTAATTAAATATGAATTTCCTTTTAGATTGTTGATGTTGAAATCATTAAATTTATTTGTAAACACTGGAGTTACTCCTACTGCTTCATTATGATAGTTTTTATTTCCAGATCATTCCGAAACATGAATTACCATTAATCTATCGATTAAACCACAAACATCATTGATCCAAATGTATTTGATTGGTTTTTCTATATATTTTCTATTTAAAACTTCAACAACTTTTTGAAACGAATCATTAGGATTTCTTTCTGAAAAATTAGGAAAATAATCTTCAACCATTGTTTTCAAATTATTATATTTATTTCCTTTATTTTATTTGCATTACTTTCATTGATGATGCTCCGTTACGGAGCATAGGGGACCCGCTACAAACAGCATTTCAGACAAATAAAATTCTAGCATAATTATGTAAATCAATGGAATCAAATTCGTCACCTAAATCATTCTTAGTAATTCGGTTTTACTTAATAGATACCTTACTGGTAATCCATCAGTACCTTCATATTCTTTTCCACCAATTTTCAATTTATCACAACTGAATTCAACTGAATATTTACCAGTATATTTAAAACTACCAACAGATCTTAATCCAAAAATTAAAATCTTCACTATGATTGATAAATTCTAACATTCTTTCACTAATATTTATTTTTAACATCTTTGTCTTCTATTTTTTTCTTTCTTTTTAATAATTCTCTAACAGATTATTTATTCCTGATTCACT
Source organism: Schistocerca americana (assembly GCF_021461395.2). Classification (NCBI taxonomy): domain Eukaryota; kingdom Metazoa; phylum Arthropoda; class Insecta; order Orthoptera; family Acrididae; genus Schistocerca; species Schistocerca americana. The sequence goes on along the minus strand of NC_060119.1, from coordinate 706,457,593 downwards.
TAACATATAATATCTTTTATCACTATCATACTGTTTCATCTTTGGAATATTGTGAAATTCTTCTAAATAATATTTATTATAAGGAATCAACTGTTTTTCAACTTTTCTGTTTGCTTCAATAGCTATCAAAACATTATCACCTAATCCTTCGATTCCTTTTTTGACATTTTCAATTGCATTGATAAATGGGTCAATCTTATTTTTAAAGTTTTCATTTTCTGTTCTTGGTTGTTTTTCCATTTTTAAACTCTTCTTTTATTTGTTATTTTACTTTTTTATTTGTCTAGCTTTTTTAAGAACCTCTGGATCATATTTTCAAAACATTTATTAAGGATAAAAAGCAATAATCAATTTCATTTTACATTCATCATTTATTTTCAGTGCTTACATTCAGCCTTTATGTTCAAGATTTATGCTCAACATTAAAAAACAATCTTAAACTTTTTCTCTGTATTTACTGTTATTAATTTTTATTGTCATATATATCATAATACAACCAAATTAGTAATTATTCGAACATTTACTACACATTTCTTTAAAACCATCAAATTTTAATTCACCCCAACAGTCCCATGATAAATATGATTTAAATTTGTATCATCTTGTCTCAAAATATTTAAAAAATTAAGATTATCTGTAACTGATTGTTTCGGTATTTTTGAATATGTTTGACAGAAATAAAAACAATCTGTTCCTTTGTGACAACCTCTAATAAAATAGTCTCTAGCTACATTTTGATTTTCAACAATGAAATCATTAAAAACTATGGCTGGACTATCTTCAAATCCATATAATGCAATAATTTCATCATTATTTGAAGATTATTTTTATCTTGAATTTTTTCACATTTTTTATATACTGTTGATATTTCGGCTGATCTAAGCTTTTAGAATAAATGTGCAAATTTTTAATTTCATTCCCATTTAACCATCCTGGAGTTGGAATATAATTATCAATCATTAGTGTTGTTTTTCAACAACCACTTGGTGCTATTATACAACACCAAATAGTTTATTTTTTAATTTTTATCTGGAATTCTTAGTTTTGGTTCCAAACCAGTCATTTATTTACATAAATTTTATGAATAAAAATTGGAAGATTGTTTCAATTGAGCGATAATTCATCTGTTCTGAAAAAAAAACATTAATTTTTCCAATAAGATAAACTTATAAAAATGTTTCATTAGTTGGTTTTTATTCACACTTTTTAACTCCAAATATTACATTGAAACTCCTGATTGTCAATATGGTTTGGAAAATTTATTCAATTGAAAGAATCTAATATGCACATTAAAGAAGGTAACATTTTAAACAGAGTTACTGTCAAAAGTGATGTTAAATTACTTATGGGCAAAGAGAGTATTGGACAAATTTTAAGTTTTAAAGAGCAAATTATTGAAGCTAATGAAAAAACAATTGCTGATAATGTTCCTAAAATTATTCTATTTGAATTATAAAATAAAAATTTTCATATGGCTTATGGATTGTTTGTTAAACGTAATGATCCTTTTCATAGAGAAACTAATATTATTGTCATTGAAACCTCATGCTGTATTTGGAGAACCAACAATTTATGAACAAATTATCCTGTAAATATTCCAATTTTTGATAGTATTCAGTATATAATAATTAGTATAACTGATGAAAATGATTGTTTCACTGACTTCAGTTGTGCTTGTGTTACAGTAATTTTAAAAAATGAGTTAATATATTTTTCCCTGATAAATCTTGAACAAAATCGAGAGTTATCAATTTTACTCATTTCCTGAAACGAGAAAACAAAAAATAATTTACATATCCAAACAATGAAGCAGAATTTAACAATAATATTGGTGATGTTGGATTCATCCTCATTATTCAAAATACAATATGACATTTGATGTTATTCAACCAGATGGAAAAGATTTTTTAGCATGTGATAGTAAATCAAATATTAAAGTAATTGATAATTATTGATTAAAGTTATTTGATTTTTTACAATAAAAAATTAAATGATATTTTGCCTGCTATAGAACATTCATTTATTTTTTCATAAACTCTTATTCAATTAACTTCATTGCTATCAAATTAATTAACTATGGAAGGACATATTATTAAGAATGGTACAATTGAAAACAAACAAAATAAAGTAGTAATTCGTGCATTACAATTATCTGAAAGACTTCTTAAGGATTTTAAAGAAAAAAAATTGGGAAGAAAGATTTAACACTAATTTTTACTTGGAGTTCAAGAAAAGCTCAAGAAGATTCTATTCCTGGATGGGCTAGTAGCAATGATAATAGTACACTTCCAAAAGAAGGTAAAATTATTGTTAAAATTATGAAAAACATTGTTCCCACTGTTAAATATGAACCATAATATTCATTTGAAATAGAACATAATTCAATAGAACAAAATTCTAAAATTCCAGTTTATTATTTTTGAATCACAAACAATTTAAATTGTTGGATTAAATGGAAAAAAAATTTGGACTAGGTATTACTAATTATTATAATTCTGTGGAATTTGATATGCCTTACTTTATTTTTGTTGTTTTCCAAACAAATCAACAAAATAATCAATTAAATGAATCTTCTTTATTTGATCATTTTAAATTTCAGACTATCTATGTAAAAAAGGGAACAAGTAATATGTTTCCTCAATTTTTTAAACTTCTTCAGTTTTTTATAAGCTTCTGATGATTTTAAAAGAATAACACAATTAAATAACAATGTAAATGTAAGTCCATATAATTTTATTCAAAATTATCCTATCTATGTCATAAGCATGACTAGGAGACTACTCAAAAAACAATGAAATTATTTGCTTCTTTTAAATGAAAGTATCCCAAATGATATTGCTACACATATAATTATGTATGGTAAAAAGAATTTAACTTATAATTCTCAACACAGAATACTTACTGAAAATTTTTAGTCACTTAAATGAAAAAAACACTGGAAAAAATTATAGAAGTGTTCCCAGTTACTTCAAGGTTTACATTTCTTTTTGAACTGTTTTCAAAAATATAGAGGAAAAATAAAAACTGAAAAACTTAGATATTAAAATTTTAAAACGTTGATCAAATGTTTTATCTTTTAAAAATTGTTTTTTGTTTACAAATAAAACCAAAACAAAATGATCATGAACAACAGCATTGAAAAATTCGTAAGTGAACTTAACAGCTATAGTAATTGCTATGTGGAAGTAGTCACTAAATTAACAGAACTGAAAAAAAAGAGTCGTGCAATGTTTCAAAAGCTGAAATTTTGATAACTAAATATGGTCAATAAGTACCATTACTTTCAGATGATAAATATAACATTACTCTTCCAGTTCGTTACACAAAAATCTTTTCAGTCTATTCAGAAGTCGATTACCAATTACAGAAAGTTGTTGCATTAAATTTTAATATCAAGGTAAAAACAAAAGAAAAATCATTCAATTCATGTTATTTAATTTGAATAAATTATAGAATTTTGTATTTTTTAAATTTTTAGCTGGATGCAAGCTGATTACATTTAGTTTGTTGAATATTAAATTTCAACTAAATAAATTTATTTTTTAATTATTGATAATTTCGTTCAAGGGTATAGATAAATTTTTGAGTGGGAGATACAGCAAAACTAAAAACTTGGTTTATATCAGGGAATTAAAAAAAATGTTTTTTGGTCCAGATTTCTCATGCATATACTACCCCTACACTCTCTGCCCAGTAATGCTCATGCCTCCGAGAAGCGCTATCAATGTCAACATCCTCTCTCTTTCTTTCCAAATGTTGGTCATGAGTTTTCGTACTTGTTCGCAATCGTTTCCTCAGTTGTTGTTCCACCTTTCCCTGAAGTCTTGTTTTAGTATTTTGATTGTGTCTACTGCCTCTTTGAATTGGCATTGCAACTGATATTTACGTTCTTCCTCCATTTATGAACTTCCATCTTCAACAATTAAAAGCTCCACAGAATATTCCGTCCATGTTTACATACATTTTGTTGTTTCTGAAACTGTCTTGCCATTTTTAACTTTAATGCCCATCAGTTGTGGTATTTGGCCTTTTCTAATGAACCTAATTGATCTATAAATATCTCTTGTACTCGATGCTCATTTATCCTGCTTTGCCGTTTTAACTAGACTTTTGACATGAGCTCTCTTTTCCTGCCTGAGACGATTTTTGATTTCCCCATTAGCATTTTCATATCCTTCTTTGTTTTCGCCTTGAATATTCATGTAGGTATTTTTCTTTGCAACTCTTCTTTGTTTCACTTTTTCCTCACTTTCTTCCAAGAATCATGAATTTTTCTTCCTTCTTTCTCTGTTTCTGTGCACTTCTATTGTTACTGCTTCCACATTTGTTTTCATCATTTCTCACTGACCTTCAGTGTTTAGGTTGTCTTCCAGTGTTAGAACCTCAAATCCGTTTTGAACAGTAGTCCATTCTTTTATACTATTTCCTCCCCTTGGCTTTTCTATACTTATTCCTTGTGATAACACTATCATGGCTGTGCCTGCATTGGCTCCTCCTAAGGTTTTACACATTCATGGCACTGCTTTTGTATCATACGTCCACATGGTATGTTTGGTCTACCATCTGGTGACACCCAAGTAGCGTTGTGTATATGCTTATAATACTTAGCTTGACTACACTTGCATAGCTAAGAATTCTCACTCCATTACAGTTTCTTCCAGTGTGTAAACTATCTGTTCCTGCTATTCCTTTCAAATGCCAACTATGGCATTGGCACCTTCAACAATACGCGTAATATCTTGTCCTGGTGTTATAATGCTACAGCCTCCCCAAGATCACTAAGAAGTGTCTGATACCATACCACATACAGAATATTTTGGAATGATGTAAATTCTCATGATTGCTAATCAGTTGTTGGTATTAACAAAAATATGTAAATATTCCAAACTGAACATCACATCATGAAATTGAAGTGATGGTTGTTTAGCAACAAATATTAAGAGGCTGTGGAAATGTTGGCATAAATAACACCTGTATTTACCATAACTGCAATCAGAAAATTAGCTAACACAAAAAACCTCATTCCGATTCAAAAGAAAATAACAATTATTATCTAGTAATGTAATTTGATTCGTTATTCATTTTTATGTAATTCATTGTATTTAATGGTGTTTGTAAATTATGCAGGTAATTAATTACTTCTTGTTAATTACACTACCCTAGTTTACAAAATGCCGTTATCTAAGAAAACATATGTATATTTAATTTATGTAATCTGGCGAAGCACGATTTGTATACTTTGAACAAATCTTAGCAATAAAATCCATACAGTCACTAATTATGAAATTAAAGTAAAATCAAAATAATTGTTAAAATCAGATTGTGAATTAATTTACACACATAAAACCAAAGATGATGATAAATATAATTTGTTATTTTACATTATATGTTATACCATGGTCAAATGTAACAACAGTTAAGTTTAGATGAAATTGTTTTTAATTGTTACATTTTGTAATAAATTAACAATGGTAAAAATTGGTAAATTTGTATATAAAGCGATGCAGCAATGCTGCGAGAAGGTCAATCAGTCAATGTTCTTTTTTAACTCAGGAGTCTGTGCAGTTCGGTTGTCAATTAAAGTCAATAAATAATTTTGTGAAGCTTGAAACTTTTGTGATGTTCTTATCAATCATCAATGAACCAGGCAAATGCAAATTAAAGTTAAGTGTTAACGATTCGAAAACATCGTTACATGTGGTGGATTTGAGCTGGGATTGATGTTTCAAATTGAAACTGTGTTTAATGAGTGTTTGTTTCAGGTAAGGAAAAAAAACTTGAATTCTGGGCAACTTTTGCCCAGAGAATTCATGGAAAGAGTTCATGGAATGATAAAAAAAAAATTTACCTGCTGTGGGAGGATCGCAAATCATATGTTTTGGATATCATTACCTGATAATAATGGACCAAACTCATGGACTGCACCGCTGGAATTCAAATGAGTAACTGTTCTTTGACTTTTCTAACATTAAAAAGTGTTGTGTGATGAGAACACGAAAATGAATGAAGAGAAGCGTGTAGGTCGTGAATCTGTATAAAACACTTCGAGTATCAGTGAACTATCATCCAGCAGTAATCTAAGTGTAGATCAAAGTTTTGCTGGAGAGGGTTCCAGTGAATTCCCAGCATGTAAGGCTATGAGTCCACAGGAAAGAGAAGAAATAGTCAAGAAAGTAATGAAACAACAAGGGAAATTGAGGAAAAACAGACATGAAAAGAAGTTGAAACCTATAAATTTTGAAATCGATGATCTGGTCCTGGTGAAGACACATGAAAAATCCACATCTATGAACAATAAGTTAAAGAAATTCTTTGACATATATATTGGTCCATTCAAAATTCAGCCTATGCCACACCCAAATGCATACAGGTTAGTGCATCCAAAATGTGGAAGGTTATTTGGTTTATGCTATACAACTGAACTGAAACCCTACAAGGAAGTGCCAAACACAAAGAAAAAGAAAATGATGTAAAAGCCCTCAAGAGGACACCACATCTTTGTGTCAAGTGTGTGGCGAGCACTAGGTCTCTGAGCTATGTAGCATTCTACTTTCTTCTTTTCGATTTCGGATGCTACATCTTGTACTCATCTATAAACCTGTAATGAAATTATCTCTTACTGTAAATACTATCCATTCTCTGTAGCATAAGTTTTCTGTATGTAATATGAATACTGATTGACATTATTTGAGGAATTATTTTAAAATGTAAGCTGTGTACTACAATTGACTTTCTTACAGTAATGATTGGCCAATAGTTTGTAATTATTTTTTAGCTCTTAAGATGTGTAAATAATGATTCTTTAAGCACTTTCAGACAATAGTTACTACTACAGCAGAAACATAAGTGAAAAGGACGTTTTAAAATTAGTTCATGAGAAATGAGTTGTGAAAAACATAGTGAGAAAGTTACGACAGCTTTGTAGAGATGAGGATGATAATAGGTTAAAATGTGTACTATGTATATAATAAGTATTGTAAGTGTTATTAAGCCACCACTTTGTGGCCATAATGCCCTGTGGACAATCTGTGTTAGTAAATAATGTTTACTTTTTCTGTGCATGTTGTTAGCTTTGTGAACCTGTGATGATGTTCAGGAGGTAATTGGTGGGAGTGAAAGACAATTTTCTAGATCCTTATGAGTGTGTTCTTTACAGTGTATAATAATTATAGGTAACTTAGTGTTATCATTTTCATGACAGAGTGGAATCTGGGAGTATATAACATAATGGAGATTATTGTACTTATACTCCACAGAGCATGTATTTGATTTGTGGGAACTGATGGCATGAAGGTGGTTCTATGAGAATTACAGGCATGGTCACGATTTTATGAATTTGCTAATGAGATGTACAAATGGACAACGTTAAAGATGTACACGTGTTATTAAATGGGCAAGTTGCACTGTGGCAAAAGACATTTTGTGAAAAGTATGTCATTACAAGATTGTGTAATGAGGAACAGTCTGTGACTTTATGTTTGATATGATAAGGTGTTAAATGAGATCTGAGGGGTCAAATATACCGTATAGTGGAATATACTGAAATACTAATGAAAAAGAAAGGATAGTTACATAATTTCCTTTTGTTCAGTGACTTTAATCTGTATGTAGTTAAATCTTTACAGTTGAACCCTTAAATGCATAGTGTTGTATATCTGCAACATTGATTATAAAACTGTTTTGTGTGCCTCCGGTGGGAATGTTGTGAACTAATATGTGTTTAACAGATGCACCAGTGTGTCTAGAAAGAGCCTATGGTGTTAGTTGTGTCAAGGTTGGCTGCAGTGTGAACTTGTATTAACATCTTTGCTTGTGTTTGTAGGAGGATGCTAAGTTCACAGGACTTGGATACGATGTGACGTCATTATGACGTATACACGCTAAATCGAAAACGATAGAAACCGTATATCGACTATTCGACTTTTCTGAACTTTCGAGAGATTGTGACAGGGTAGCGCTGTGCTCTGTGTTTGTGTCCTGTGCGTTGTTTTTTCGTTTGCTCGTCTCTAATTATGTGTTCAGCATTCGAGAGACTAATGAGAGAAAAGCTTACCACCATGGAAAGCTTTGACACTATCATACCGCCATGGAATGCTTTGACACTGCATTCAATCATTTCATACGTCAATCAGTACTAGACACTAACCTTTGGTTAAGATTACATTGTGAAATCCACTTCCCCTCGTATTTCATCTCCGGTCGACGATTTTTCTTCAACAATGCCTCATATTTTTCTTTTTAAGTTCGAAAATCAATCATTCTACACATCAGTCATTACTGGACACTAAGGTACTTGTCTCTGCGGTCCAAGTGTAAAAGTACTTGGAATTATGGTTGATAAAAGACTATCTTGGGATGGACATATAAATTACTAAGCTAACAAACCTGTACGAGTTCTCTTCCAGCTATATAAATTAAGAAAAAAAAGTCAGCGAGAGTATGCTGCTACAATCTAATATGTACTGACAAGACCAATTATATGAAACCATACTAAAATGTTGATAATAAATAAATATTATTTTCGGAGTAAGCATTCAATACAACAATCACACAATCTAATCTGGTCGGGACATAAGAAGACTTCACTTTTTTATGTGGTGTTTTCAAGGCCACGGTCAGGAATATTTCTATTAATATCCAGCTCTTTTATTTTGGCGAAATACATATACGCTACCACACTGAGCTGCTTTCAGAATCGCACGTGTCAAAACAAGCCACTAGCTGACGACAGTTTAGAATCTCGAACGTTCGTAAAAGTCGATAGGTGTGTTAATCGACTGAAGCGTATATACGCCATAATGACGTCACAGCATATCCAGGTTGGGTGAACTTAGCATCCTCCGTGTTTGTAGTAAATCGTGGTGTTCAAATATCGCGTTTTTTGAAATTATGTTCCATATTAAGAGCCAGTTTTGAAAAAAATCACACCAAGACAGGTATGTAGAAACATATTAAGCAAAAAACATGTCGCTGTGGCCATATTATGTTCTTGTGACTTTTGCATGAATATTTTCATTCATTGATCTTTTATGGAAATTGGACATTATTGTATAGGGTATTACATGTGCTACGGTGTCTAATTGCTGGTCACTGACTTTAAGGTTATGGATCGATTATTCAATCACAGTGGTATTTGAAGAAAAATATTTCTCCAGAAGAAGTAAGACAGCTACTAGATTTACCTTCTGGCAGTGATGATGATCCTTCAGTAAATCCAAATGATTTATTTGGTTATGGCAAATCTGACAGTGATTACTCAGCTGAAGATAGAACAGAAACTGTTGAGTTATCCCATGTATTTCCAAGTACTTCACAAAGGGTGGATAATGGTGATGTTTCTCACTCTATTGCACCACTAACTGATCACAATTATGACAAAAGTATTGATTCTTCACAAAACCAATCACAGACGAATGGTACACCTAAAACCATCAAAGCAACTGCAAAACGCATTCATTGTATGTGGAAGAAAAAAATCTTTCCTTGTCCGAGGATCAAAAGAAGTTCAAGCGAAACTTAGATTATTTTGAAGAAATAAAATGTCTGGAAACACCATATCAGTTTTTCAGATATTTTTTCAATGATGAACTGTTTCAAAAAATAAAAGATGAAAGTATACTGTATATTTCACAAAAACTTCCAACTAAAGTCTTTCAAATAACAACATCTGATGTGAAAAAATATATTGGGATCAAAAATGGTTCAAATGGCTCTGAGCACTATGGGACTTCACATCTGTGGTCATCAGTCCCCTAGAACTTAGAACTACTTAAACCTAACTAACCTAAGGACATCACATACATCCATGCCCAAGGCAGGATTCGAACCTGCGACCGTAGCAGTCGCGCGGTTCCGGACTGAGCGCCTAGAACCGCTAGACCACCACAGCCAGCTATTGGGATCTGCTTATTGACATCTGTTACAAATGTGGCAACAATCGAGATTTTTGGAATGATATAATTGGAAATGATTTGATGAAGAAGACTACAGCTTTGAATACATTTGAAAAAATTCGAGCACATCTGCATTTTAATGATAATTCTAAATAGATTCCTAAAGGTGAGCCAGGGTATGATAAATTGTATAAAATCAGGCTAATTATTGAATATCTGGTGGAAAGATATTCATCAGTTAGAATGGATGAGTATTTGTTTGTCGATGAACAAATTTGTGCAACCAAAGTGAAACACAGTCTTCGACAGTGCATTAAAAAAAAAACCTCATAAATGGGGCTACAAGTTGTTTGTTCTTTCCTCAACCATAGGATTTGCCTACAGATCTGAGATCTACTCTGGAGAAGAGAACAATCCTGCTAGTGGATTACCCACAGAATCAGATTTGGGTGCAAGCTCAAATGTTGTCAGACTTGCGAGGTACATTCCAAAACATGTCAGTCATAAAATTTATTTTGACAACTGTTATACATCAGTACCTCGTTATGGTGAATTTGCATAAAGAGGGCATATTGTCTCTAGGGACAGTTGGAAGAAACCAAATTCCTGATTGCAAATTACCAACAGAGAAGGAGCTAAGTAAGCTCCCAGTGGTACTACAGAAGAATTTGTAGCCAGTGTTGATGGTGTGGACATCTCTTCTGTGATATGGAAGGACAACAAATGTCTGACTCTTCTGTCAACATTCACAGGAATATATATAATTTTTTTAAAGATTAAAAGATTCATGCATTTAAGGGTTAAATATGGTTATCTACGTGTGATTTTGTTAATAAATATGCTAATAGAATAGAATAATATGTGAATGATTTTGATATACACTCCTGGAAATTGAAATAAGAACACCGTGAATTCATTGTCCCAGGAAGGGGAAACTTTATTGACACATTCCTGGGGTCAGATACATCACATGATCACACTGACACAACCACAGGCACATAGACACAGGCAACAGAGCATGCACAATGTCGGCACTAGCACAGTGTATATCCACCTTTCGCAGCAATGCAGGCTGCTATTCTCCCATGGAGACGATCGTAGAGATGCTGGATGTAGTCCTGTGGAACGGCTTGCCATGCCATTTCCACCTGGCGCCTCAGTTGGACCAGCGTTCGTGCTGGACGTGCAGACCGCGTGAGACGACGCTTCATCCAGTCCCAAACATGCTCAATGGGGGACAGATCCGGAGATCTTGCTGGCCAGGGTAGTTGACTTACACCTTCTAGAGCACGTTGGGTGGCACAGGATACATGCGGACGTGCATTGTCCTGTTGGAACAGCACGTTCCCTTGCCGGTCTAGGAATGGTAGAACGATGGGTTCGATGACGGTTTGGATGTACCGTGCACTATTCAGTGTCCCCTCGACGATCACCAGTGGTGTACGGCCAGTGTAGGAGATCGCTCCCCACACCATGATGCCGGGTGTTGGCCCTGTGTGCCTCGGTCGTATGCAGTCCTGATTGTGGCGCTCACCTGCACGGCGCCAAACACGCATACGACCATCATTGGCACCAAGGCAGAAGCGACTCTCATCGCTGAAGACGACACGTCTCCATTCGTCCCTCCATTCACGCCTGTCGCGACACCACTGGAGGCGGGCTGCACGATGTTGGGGCGTGAGCGGAAGACGGCCTAACGGTGTGCGGGACCGTAGCCCAGCTTCATGGAGATGGTTGCGAATGGTCCTCGCCGATACCCCAGGAGCAACAGTGTCCCTAATTTGCTGGGAAGTGGCGGTGCGGTCCCCTACGGCACTGCGTAGGATCCTACGGTCTTGGCGTGCATCCGTGCGTCGCTGCGGTCTGGTCCCAGGTCGACGGGCACGTGCACCTTCCGCCGACCACTGGCGACAACATCGATGTACTGTGGAGACCTCACGCCCCACGTGTTGAGCAATTCGGCGGTACGTCCACCCGGCCTCCCGCATGCCCACTATACGCCCTCGCTCAAAGTCCGTCAACTGCACATACGGTTCACGTCCACGCTGTCGTGGCATGCTACCAGTGTTAAAGACTGCGATGGAGCTCCGTATGCCACGGCAAACTGGCCAACACTGACGGCGGCGGTGCACAAATGCTGCGCAGCTAGCGCCATTCGACGGCCAACACCGCGGTTCCTGGTGTGTCCGCTGTGCCGTGCGTGTGATCATTGCTTGTACAGCCCTCTCGCAGTGTCCGGAGCAAGTATGGTGGGTCTGACACACCGGTGTCAATGTGTTCTTTTTTCCATTTCCAGGAGTGTATTTATACCTGATGTGACCACAATTGTAACCTACATAAGTAACTTGAGTAATGAGTTCATCCCTGTTCCTACCTAGTGAACTGTATCAAAGATCCTTACCTGGGCTGGTAGTAAAAAAACTAGAAAACTGTGAAACTAATAGTGGACTGTGCTATTGCAGCACAGAGACTGCCAGGAATAGAGGGGTTGCAGACACAAGATGGACAGCGCAAAAGGACTGATGATTGTGAGCTGCCAATTCCTTACTATGTGTGATGTGAACTAGTGACTGGAGTGACAGCAAAAAACTTTTATTTTATTTTTTCTATTAAAGCAAATACAATGAAAATTTAAATGTATTGAAAATATGTGATTTGAAAGTACCAGATTGTGTGTACGTATTTAGCAGCAATTCTTGCAAGTAATACTTCTAAGTGTGGCTTTGGGGGGGGGGTGTATAACGCTACAGCCTCCCCCAAGATCATTACGAAGTGTCTGATACCACCTTTTTTTATATATGCATCCATATATTTATCATTCGATTCAGTGCTTAACGGGGCCTTTTGTGTGTATTTTGTAGGTATTGTTTAGTTCAGTTTGCCCAAAAGACCTATTCTTCTTTGTAAACACATTTTGGAACGGTGTAAATTCTCATGATTGTTAATCGATTGTTGGCATTAACAAAAATATGTACATATTCCAAATTGAATATCAAATCATGAAATTGAAGTGATGAATGTTTAGCAACAAATATTATGAGGCTGTGGAAATGTTGGCATAAATGACTAACACCTCTATTTACCATAATTGCAATCAGAAAATTAGCTAACACAAAAAACCTCATTCTGATTCAAAAGAAAATAACAATTATTATCCAGTAATGTAATTTGATTCATTATTCATTTTTATGTAATTAATTGTATTTAATGGTGCTTGTAAATTATGCACACAAGTAATTACCTCTTGTTAATTATACTACCCTAGTTTACAAAATTCCAGTATCTAAGAAAATATATGGATATGTAATTTATATAATCTGGCAAAGCACGATTTATATATGTTGAACAAATGTTAGCAATAAAACCCATACAGTCACTAATTATGAAATTAAAGTAAAATCAAAATAATTGTTGAAATCAGATTGTGAATTAATTTTCACACATAAAATCAAAGATGATGATAAATACAATATGTTATTTTAGATTATATGTTATAACATGTACAAATGTAACAACAGTTAGTTTAGATGAAATTGTTTTTAATTGTAAGTTACTTTTTGCAATAAATTAACAATGGTAACAATTGTTAAATTTGTATATAAAGCGATGCAGCGAGTCAGTCACTGTTTTGTTTTACCACAGGAATCTGCGCAGTTCAGTTGTCAACTAAAACCAATAAATAATTTTTTGAAGTTTGAAAGTTTCCTGTTGTTCCTATGAATCATCAATGAACCAGGCAAACGAAATTTAAGTCAAGTGTCAACGATCCAGAGATCATTACAGTGTCTCATAGATTACCTCTTCAAGTATTTCACAGAAACTTCCTTTTACTTCACTGCAACCTCAGTTGGGCATGTAGTATAATTATTGTTATAGTTGTAAATCTACCTCTGTCCTGTATCAGATATTCTGTCATCAATTACTTAAAATCAATTATTGCCGCTGATATTCTTTTACTAACCATGAAACCTACCACATTTTGAATTTTTCCATCTTCCCCTCCAGTGTAGTATAGAATATACTGATCCGTTTCCAGCTTTCCTGTTCCTTGGTATCTTGTCTCTAATTAATATAATCCTCTAAATCAAACACACTTCTTAAAACAAAAGGATTTTTTGATTTAGGTTACGCTAAGCAATATGGATTTTGCTTAGGAGAACTTTCTACCAGAAAGGGACCTTGAAAGACCAGCAAAAAATTGTTAATTTCTTCCAAAACCTTACTCGATCTTTCACCAACACATAACATTCTGATTGAAATGTGGCAGACTTGGCTCTTTCATCCACTCCTGAACTTTCTTTAGAATACTCTCCTGCCCTTGTTTCTCGATTTCTTATTGGGTTGGTATTTGTCCCACATGGAAAACTGACTTCCTCTCCAATGATGTTCATTTGGTCTTCTGCCAAACATCAATTTGCATTGAGCAATTTCTGCAACCCCATAGCAAAGGTTATTAATGATCTCTTCAAATGTGCTGTTTGAGAATTTCCGACATAATAACTGCTTCTGTGGTTCACAGGCATCACATCAGATAATCTTGTGAAAGCTACACATTGTTTCAATGAGACAACTGCTCCTTTATCTTCAGGTGCCTAATGATGTGTTGCTGCAGTGGCTCCCCAATGTATGTACTGGCTCACTAGAAAAATGCTGGCACTATAACTGCTTCTGTGGTTCACAGGCATCACATCAGATAATCTTGTGAAAGCTGCACATTGTTTCAATGAGAAACTGCTCATTCATCTTCAGGTGCCTAATGATGTGTTGCTGCAGTGGCTCCCCAATGTATGTACTGGCTCACTAGAAAAATGCTGGCACTAAGGAATGGGCCTATGATGTCATCATAGGCTAATCAGAGAGGCCATCAATATCCAGAGAAACAGAGAACAATCTTGATATACATGATGCAGGAAAAACGCAGCCGCAAATCATTGCCTAGCGTATGCATGGACTGAATGGTTGGTGCCAAATCGAAGTATCCCGACTCTCATTCCCTGTCTGTGTTGATTCGTTGGCCTGTGGCTGACAATCTCTTAGTACCACCAGTGTTGGTTCCCATGCCTTACTAAGTTGAAATCCCATGTCTCTATTAATCAGATCGTTACTGATACATATTTTGCTTGCTTCTTTAATGATGGAGTCCCAGTATTTGGAGATGGTTGAAAGGATCTCGATCTCTCCATAGTTCATGCTATGTCCTGTAGCTCTTAGATATGGGTCAGTGTGACTTGGTTTAAGAACACATTATGACCCAAGGAGACATCTTATTTTCTGCGAACCACCTATATCTTCAAATACTAAAAATTTGGCCAGGTCTTGTCTCTCCTGTGGCAAAATGTTCTACACAGTGTGTTCAATTTTTTTATAACTTTCTCATTCAGGTTGCCTTGTGGTAAGTAAAAGGAATTCTTAATATGACTAACATTATTTCTTTCTAGCAGTTTCTCAGATTTCTTTGTCATAAACTGCAGACCATTATCTGAAAGTGGTGCCTGAGGTTTTCTTTTTTGAACAAAGTAATAGTTTTCCGGCTTATCTATCAGCACTCTGACACTGACTCTGCAGTAGGTGTAGAACCACACCTTTTAAGAGAACACCCAACACAATGAAAATGCAAATGCACTCACCTCTAGACACAAGCAATGGCCCAAACATATCACAGCGATTATATATCTAGGTTCATCTTCTAGAATGCTCTATCTTGAATACATATGGAAGCTGTCCTCACTTTTTGGCATTGATTGCATGCCATGACTCTCTTCTGTACTTGCCTTCTGCAATGCTGTGAGACATTTTTTCACACAAAATTGGTCATAATTCTGATGTACTAGGTCAATGAGCACTTCTACATGTTGGTCTGGAAAGCAGAGCTTCCAATCCTCTTGGCTTTCATTCTGTGGAAGAGAACAACTTGAAGTTTATAATAGACTAATAGACATGCAACCTTAGGGCATATTCGTATGTTTTACATACTTTTGGTACTCATCCTGATTCTCTTCCCTATGAATCTCCCTGCAGATTAAATGAATTTTTTATTGGTTCCTTTCACATAAAACACTTTGAGACCCTCTTCGCCTCCTTGGTTGGGGTCACTAATGCACCTTTGTGGAGTGACAGCTGACCTGGGGACAGACAGGTTCAAATCCTGATGGAGGAAAAAGTTTTCACTGCTAGTATCTGGCCAGTAAGGGGAGGAGAGCTGGTGGTGTAAATTTTCTGATAACCACACTTTGCATCGATGTCCTGGTTTAAACGCCAAACCTCTCCACAGCGTCTCATGAAATCAGCGCACGTGACACTGTTGATGTTGATCCTTCTGCCAGATGGGGCCGTTAAGCTTGGTGGCCCCCTTGGTGCAATTCACGAGTAGTAAGCTACATGTCAGCATTGGATTTCACCTTCTCTCATAACATCATAAAACACAAACATTACACCACACTCCGCACAGACATGCAATACGTACATGTAGTATTATAAAAAGTTGTAATGGAGCACATTGTAAATAAACAAACTTTGAGACCCTCAGAATTTGTCACCTGGTTTTTGAGCTGCCTTCAGCAGGAAATCTGCAGAGTGCATCTGCAATAATATTATCTCTTCGTTTCATGTACCATGTCTCCAAATCAAACTGCTGTAGACATATCATCCACTGGGCCAATATGATACGTCTTAAGAAGTACCCTCTTGAGAAAGCTATGTGCTTTGTGTCAACACCACTCTGTGATTACCTAACAAATAACCCTCAAATTTCTGGAAACCACACACAACTGATACAGCTTCCTGTTCTGTCACACACTTTTTTTGTTTTGTTTTTTGCCACTGTAACATCTGACTCACTAATGTGATAGTGCTGCGTTGATTCTCTCCATCCTTGTTTCCAGAGCAGAAAATGTCAGCCATGATACTCTAAAGAGAAGCATCTGAGGATGTGAAAAATTGTCTATTAAACTTTGGTCTGCATCTTACAATGTAACAATTACGAATTTAGTTTCTGGAAGCTGTTTTACATTCATATGTCCGTGCCCATATGGCATTGTTCTTGAGAAGTTGATTTAAACGTGGATTGTTAAATGCTTCTAATGACGTGAATTGCTTATTGGGGCCAAACAGCCCGAATATAACCTACAACTGCTTTTTAGCCTTGGGACTAGGGAACTTCTGCATAGCACTTAATTTACTCCTTCTGCATTAATGATGAGTCTCAAGAATTTAATTTCACTTCTGACCAATTGAGTCTTACAAAAACTTTATGACACCTTTCTGTACTTGCAGTGCTACACCCAAATGGACATAATCAGTAGTACATCATCAATGTATACAGTCAGTACCTGATACATCACCTTTACAAAGCCACAAATGGATAAATTCAACACAAAAGATACTACATGGAAGTGGTAACACAACCTGTCATAAGAGAACACTGTATACGTCTGTAACTTGGGATCTAACTATAGGTTCCAATAAACACAAGTAATGTTAAGAATGTTGTCCCATAATGCCTTTGAAGAAGTTTATCAATCAAATCTAGTCTGTCACTTTCCCTTTCCACAATCTCATACATCTTCTGGGCATCTAGTGCTAAACAAACACTGGTGTTTTTTTTCAGAAACACAAACAAAGGTTTGATACACTCACTCTGTGCATTTTTGATAATTCCCCAATCTCACATCCTATTTATTTCTTTTTGTACAGTATCTCTTTAGGAAAAAGGTACCTGATAATTATGTCTCTGCTGTGAATCTTTGATGTGGCTTCACTGCGAAACTACATTCAAAGATTCTAACTACTCCTCAGGAATCAGAAAATACTGTAATGTTTCTCAGAAGTATTTCTTTAAAGATGCTTTTTGTGCCTCAGCCAACATATCCACCCCATGGATTCTTTCACTTATCTGAGCCCTAATTTTTTTTTTCGTTCATCAACAAGACGACTGCTTATTCTCACTAGACTTCCTCCTCTCTCTACCCTACACCCTGCAGCGTTCCACTTGGTTTTTAATTCTTCGTTTGTTGTCCTCAGTGTTGACGTACTGCGTTGCTACACTGGCTGAAAAATGGGGTTTGTAATTTGGACACTTTACAGAAGCTCTCCTGGAAGGTAGGAGACGAGATACTGGCAGAAGTAAAGCTGTGAGTACCGGGCGTGAGTCGTGCTTCGGTAGCTCAGATGGTAGAGCACTTGCCCGCGAAAGGCAAAGGTCCCGAGTTCGAGTCTCGGTCGGGCACACAGTTTTAATCTGCCAGGAAGTTTCATATCAGCGCACACTCCGCTGCAGAGTGAAAATCTCATTCTGGAAACATCCCCCAGGCTGTGGCTAGGCCATGTCTCCGCAATATCCTTTCTTTCAGGAGTGCTAGTTCTGCAAGGTTTGCAGGAGAGCTTCTGTAAAGTTTGGAAGGTAGGAGACGAGGTACTGGCAGAAGTAAAGCTGTGAGTACCGGGCGTGAGTCGTGCTTCGGTAGCTCAGATGGTAGAGCACTTGCCCGCGAAAGGCAAAGGTCCCAAGTTCGAGTCGCGGTCGGGCACACAGTTTTAATCTGCCAGGAAGTTTCATATCAACGCACACTCTGCTGCAGAGTGAAAATCTCATTCTGAAAACTGTTAATTATTTTGGAATTAATGAAGGGCTGGCTTTGCTAACATGTTTTCGAATAGATCCAAATACATTATTCAAGATTACTAGCATTTCATCTTCCAAATGTTTACAATTAGTGCAGAATTGCTATTTGTTTATACCCAACAATAGGATTTTAGTTATGAAACAATTACTGATTTCACCCTATAACACAAGATACTAACTAGTAATAGTCGAAATGAATTAGAAAATTGATTACATACCTAAAACTAAGCACAAAATTAGATCTGGTGTTATATTCTTTAAAACTGAGGGCCACTCTTTCTCTTTTATGAAAATCCAGACTATATTAATGTATGATAATGGTACATAGTTAAACATAAAAAATGAATTTAAGGAGGAAGATGGCAAAACAAGAGGGGAATTAAAACTATCCCAACTTACTTCGTCACAACCTATAGATATTAATTACTCTTGTCTCTTGCTCTCCATCCAATTCTTCAGTCTAATGAGCTTCTGAAGCACCCGAACACTAGAGTGTTTGTTTTACAAAAGACATTACTAGATACTTTCCACCTACCTGGAACTTCAGGTGAAAAGCATCAAAATCTAGTTTACACGAATAATGATTTAGAAAATCGACACCCACAATTGTATCCACATTAAGATGTGGACTAATTAATAATAGGTGTGCTATTTAGATGTTATTAAATTGCAGAGAAAGTGGTATCTCCTGTTTGATAGCTTCAGACAGGTTTCCTGTCACCACAAAACTGTTGCACCTAACACTGGCATTAACCTCATTCTTTGTTTGCTTGGAAATGCATCAAAAATGCTCTTGTTCCATTATAGATATCTTCAAACTGATGTCTATTAATATTTCAGAGCTGATACCACCTACTGCCCCTACAATGCGTCTGATGTTAATACTGGTTTGTCTCTTGTATTATTTGCATAATAGCTCTTTTCCTAGAACAAAATCTAATGCTTGGATAAATTCTGCAATTGATACATTAAGGCCAAATGGTACAACATGATAGCAATAACATCTTCCTCCATACAAAAATGCAGTATATTTTCTAGTCTGAATCTCCATTGGTACTTGATGGAAACCTGCTGTTAAGTCTAAACCAGACATGTACTTCATATGTTCAAACTTATGCAATAACTTCTCTATATTCTCAGGGTGATCAGTTTCCCTCTCAAAGTATTTGTTTAAATGTCTTGATTTGAGCACAAGTCTTACTCCACCACCAAGTCTGGTTATTGTATGCATTATTGCACCTTTCAATTACTTCGCACTCTTCCATCTTTTGTAGTCTTTCTCCACAGCTTTTCTTTTTGAGATGGGTACTGCATATGGTATGATGAAAAATGGTTTGTGAGGCTTTAGATTAAGTCTACATTCATAGTTTTTCACTTTTCCAAGTTTCTCACTAAACACATCTTTGCACTCACACAACAAACTACCTGACTGATCTGTCTGTTCTTTACCTGGACTCCCAGCTTCTTTCAGTTTGGTGGCCACTAATTCAGCATACTTATCTTCACTACATTCTTCTTCATTGTCTTCCTCATTAATGTCAATATTTTCATTTACACAAATCACTCTTCTAATTTTGAAATTGTTCTCTAGGCAATTTTGCATAATTAGTTTAGTCACATGTGTTACATCTATCTTTGGGTTGGTAAGCCTTAACTTTTTGTTATTCCAGTCAAAATCTGCATTTACTCCTTGTATCCAATTCATTTCAAACAAAATATTTTCTTTGAGGTCAAGTACCGCAAAACATCCTGGATTATACTGTACATCATTAATGGTGAACAATATTAAGGCTTGCCTGTTTACAACTTTGCTGTGTCTACCAATTATTCCCTTAATTTTGATTCCAATAACAGGATGTTCTTCAAAGTCAGCACTGTGTCTTATCTGGTTTCTATAAATTTTTCAGAAACGGCACAAACAGGGCTACCCTTGTCTACGAGACAAACTCCCTCATAATTTGCAACTTTCGTATGTATATACAGGCAACCCACAAACTCTTCCTCCCTGCTTACCTCATATCCATGCAACAAATCACCCTCAATCTCTCTAAAGTCCAAGTTGTTTATACCATTTTTGCCTGCACAATTTCTCTTACTTGTGTGAATTTTACTTAGAGCTACATCAGATGATTGCTTGATGTCATGTCCATCTTTTACACACTGTCTACTTTTCTTGGAACTGATCTCACCGTAAGCCTGCCGATTGGTTTTACCTTCCCAGTTGGAATGCAATTATTCACAAATAGTCTTGATGACCCTTTTTACTCTGTCACTGTCACTATAACTCTTGTAAGTATCCCATACAGTTTCTAGCAACACACTTAAATCATAATGGCTGCGCACGTGTTCCTTATCTGATGATACCTTCCCAGTTTCCATTGGTACAATCTGGTTCCCATATTCTTCACAAATCCTACTGACATCATCTTCTTCACCATTAATTAAATCTTCTTTAACCTCCATATAAACCATGCCGTCTAATTCTTCCTGCCATTCATCATTATTACTGACATTTTCATAATCAACATTACCACACATGTTTTCATCTTCAATACTAGACACTTCTACAACATATTTACAATGATCTTCAGAATTGTTGACAAGTACATTAGTACAAGTATCATCACTTAAGTGCTTAACAGGTATTAATTTACCTAAACTCATCAAGATTGCTATCAGAACCAACATTTTCTTCACAAACTTCTTCATCACACTGATTATATAGCCTTTAAATAGTTTCCTCCTCTAACAGAACTTGTTCAACATTCTTACAGATGCTAATACTTCTATCTTCGACACTTTCATTCATACTTTTCCAGAAGTTACTGTTAAACTGTAATTTGCTAATCAGATGTACTCTTCTTACATCAGTTTTGTCATTTCCACTCCAATGTCTTCGATTGCTCTGTCTTGTGCAATTATTTTCAGTGTCTCTAGGCTGGTCGTGTTTAGCTTGATTTCGGTACTTTTTTCTCACCCCAAACTGAAAGTCTCCCAATGAGGTGACTGTCAGTTTAAATTGCCTCATCTGGATTGGTACTTATCTAATTGTCTGTTACTATTCTCCCAAGGTCTCTAACTGTTGTCATGTCCTCTGTTTCCATTCCCATTACTATGGTTGATCCATCTATTATCACTTCTATTGTAACCACTATTATAATTCTGATTTTCATTATCATTCCTGCCTTGATTCCTGCTCTGCTTCCACCCCCAGATGGTTGACTGGCAAATCTGCCAATATTTAGCCTCTCATTTCTCTCAAAGGCTCTATCCAACTTATCTACATATCTCAAGAACTGATCTACAGAGTTGTCTGGTCCATAAATCAACTCCCACTGTACTCTTTTTGGTAATCTCCTTTTTAAGGCATCTGTTTGTATTAGTTCGTCAAAAGGTTTGTCTAAGTATACTAATTTCTTCAATTGGCTTTCACCCAAAACACTTCACACTACCGACACCTTCCCTATACATTCGACCATTCAAAAACTCACTTTTAATCCTAGCTTGTCCAGATTCTGACCAAAAGTTACTTAAGAACTTTCTTTCAAATTCATCATATGACATGGTAGAAGTACATTCTGATTGGCCCATGATAGTGCTTCTCCATCCAAAAATCGCTTAACAAATTTAATTTTAACATTGTCTGTCATGTCGTTACTAAAATTATCCTGACAATGCCGTAAAAAAATCAACAGGATGCAATTTTCCATCTCCTGGAAAGCATTTTAAAGGTATGTCACCCCATACACAATTAATATTGCTAACAAAATTTCTTTGGGCTACACCCTCTTGCAATTCTACAACATTCTTACTTAAATCTACAACATTATTTTTACACAAATCTATTTTTTTCATTACATATCAGTTCTACAGTACTTATTTGATTAGATATGTCTGTAAGTTTTAACCTAGAGTACCTTTTGTAAGTTTCTACTTTTTCATCTAAGAGTCCCCTAGTCTAAACAACCTTTCTAAGAGTCTCCTAGTCTAAACAACCTCTACTTTAAGTTTAGAATTTTCTACTTCTACATGTTTATCTAGTTTTTTGAATCTTTCCTTGTTTTTGGACAATTCTCGTGTGCAATTAATTTCTAATACCTCTAACCTTCCTGCTACTGCTCCTACATGAGTACTGAGTTCACCCTGCCCTGTCTCAACAGTAATTTTTAGTGCTGTCAAACCATCCTGGATTTCTCTTATCTTACTAGTATCCTACCTAATCTGTCTCATCTGTTCCTTCGCTTCTTTCATACGCTGCATTAATAACATTAACAAATCATCTCCGCCTACTCTACCCTGTGCAATTGGAGAGCTCATGGCAGCATTTTCACTGGAACCATCTCCATAAAAACTTTGATCTACACTTGGATTACTGTTGGACGATAGTTCACTGATACTTGATCCTAGGTCCGAAGTGTTTTCTACAGATTCGCCACCTATACGGTTCTCTTCATTCATTTGCATAGTCTCGTTGTTGATCATATAGAAAAAAATCATACAACACTATTTAAAATTGGAAAATAAAAGCATAGTTACTCATCTGAATCCCAGCGGCGCCGTCTGAGAATTTGGTCCCTTATCATCAGGTAATGATATTCAACAGCTGATTTGTCATCTTCCCACAGCAGGTGATGATTTGTTTTCCTTTGGTCTTACCATAGACTGTCACCACAACTCTGGGCAAAAGTTGTCGTCATTTATCTCTTGCATTGGTTTTTTACATAGCCTGAAACAATCACTCATTTAACACAGTTCCAATTTCAATCATCAAATCACAGTTCAACTCCACCAAATGTAATGTTCCTCTTGGATCTTTCTATTGCCTAGAGTTCATTTGGTGAAAGAATATAACAGTTTCCAACTGCGAAAAATTTATTGACAACTGAACTGCCTACTCGTCATGTTAACAAAACACTGACTGACATACTTCACAGATCTCATTGACTGACTGACAAAACAGCTACTGAACAACTAACATGCAGCTTCGCTGCATCACTTTATATAGAATTTTAACAATAAATTTCAAAATAACCCATTATTAATTTTGTGCACTTTTGATGTTAAAATTAAAATATACAAAACGTAAAGAACCTGATGTTACAGCCAAATAAGGTATAAAATATAACATCATATTACATAATTTTGTTAGTATTGTCTGTAGTTTTAAATATAAGAAATCAATCTGACCTTTAATTCCAATAATGTCTCTTGTATTATTTTAGTTATGTAATGAATTACACTTTGGATTTAGTTACTAACATTCTATGACAGTACAAATCTCATGCTTTATTTGTAAAATTTACAAATAAGGCCTTAAATTCCGAAAATCAGAAAGTTGTGTAGTGTAAACAATTGGAGAGTTAATTATAAATGTAATTAAAAAGGATATTAATTACAGAGGAGGACATACAAATAGATAACAAATGAAAATAAATTGCTTGGTAATAACTTTTAGGCCATTTCTCAAGATAATGATGTTCTCTGCATCAACCCACCAATCAACTGCAATTAAGGTAATTAGATGCACCAACCACTTATGTCAACATTTCCACAGCCTCTTAATATTTGCTGCCAGATATTCAACACTTCAATTTCTTGATCAAACATCTAATTCAGCACCTGTACATAATTTTGTTAATGACAACAATCCCCTGACAATCATGATAATATATGTCCTTCCAGAACATGCTATATGCTTTCACAATGAATATAAAGTGTTTTAGCAAATTGGATGGAATGATATATATATGTAAAGACACACATACAAGTCCCTAGGAAGCACTGACTAGTTCGATAACTATCAGGATGCATATAAAAAAAGGTGGTATCAGACATTTCATATGATCCTTGGGGGGAGGCTGCACCGTTATAAGGTTGGTTGGTTTGTGGGATTAAAGGGACCAGACTGCTACGGTCATCAGTCCCTTTTTCCAAAACTTAAAAACACCCACACAGAAGAAAAATGAACAATGGAAAAGACGATAGATGACACAGGACAAGAAAAACTTAGACAGAGACCAGACAAAAGGAATTAAAATCACACAGAGTGTGACAGTGGTTGGCTGACCATAGAGACAAAAAAGGAAAAGCCAACCACTGAGAGACACATTAAAAACTCAGTCGAAAACAGACTCAACACAAAAAAAGACAAACACTTAGATTAAGTGATAAAAGCACCCTGCCCGAATAAAACGCAAAACTAAGTCTTCCATGGCAGTGACATCAGTTAAAAGGGCAGCGAGCGTATCAGGCAGTGCAAATGTCTGCCTGAGCACAGCTAAAAGCGGACAGACCAACAAAATGTGGACCACCATCAAAGCCGCCCTGCACCAATATAGAGGCGGGTCCTCATGGCTCAGTAAATATCTGTGCGTCAGCCGGGTGTGGCCAATGCGGAGCCGACAAAGGACAACAGAGTCCCTGCGAGTGGCTCGCATGGATGACTGCCACACAGTCATTGTCTCCTTGATAGCACGGAGTTTATTGTGTGTGGTCAGATCGCGCCATTCAGCGACCCAAAGTGCGAAAACTTTGCGGTGTTAAGACTGCTCGCAAATCAGTCTCCGGGAGACCAATGTCCAGAGTTGGTTCACTGGTGACCTGTTTGGCCAGGCGGTCAACATGTTCATTGGCCGGGATGCCGACATGACCAGGGGTCCACACAAAGGCCACAGAGTGGCCGCAACGGGCAAGAGTATGGAGGGACTCCTGGACAGCCATCACCAGATGAGAGCGAGGGAAGCACTGGTCGATAGCTCGTAAACTGCTCAGGGAGTCGCTACAATAATGAAGGACTCTCCTGAGCAGGAGCGGATATACTCTAGGGCACGAAAGATGGCGACCAGCTCAGCAGTGAAAACGCTGCAGCCAGCCGGCAATGAGCGTTGTTCTTAATGGTCCCCTAGAGTTAGAGCATAACCGACACGACCAGCAACCACCAAACCGTCAGTGTAAACAATGCCAGAGCCCTGATATGTGGCAAAGATGGAAAGAAAGCGGCGGCGGAAGACTTCCAGAGGGAGTGAGTCCTTTGGGCCCTGTGTCAATTCAAGCCGAAGGCAAGGGCGGGGCACACACCATGGGGGTGTACGCAGGGGGGCCCGAAAAGGAGGTGGAAGAGGGAAGACCCCAAGCCCGGAGAGAAGCTCTCTGACGCGAACTGTGATCGTACAACCCGACCGGGGCTGATGTTCTGGGAAGTTGGACGACCGACTGAGGGAACAGGAGACGATAATTTGGATGCCTGGGCATGCTACAAACATGTGTAGCATAAGTGGCCAGTAAATGTTGGCGCTGTAACCGCAATAGAGGGACACCTGCCTCCACAAGTATGCTGTTCACAGGGCTGGTCCGGAAAGCAACAGTGGCAAGTCGGATTCCGCTGTGAAAGATTGGGTCCAGCACCCGCAATGCAGAAGGGGATGCTGAACCATAAGCCAGGCTCCCATAATCCAGACAGGACTGGATTAATGCCTGGTTGAGCTGTAAGAGGGTAGATCGGTCGGCACCCCAGCTGGTGTGGCTCAAGCATCGCAGAGCATTAAGATGTCACCAACACATCTGTTAAAGCTGCCAAATATGTGGGAGTCAAGTCAATCGGGCATTGAAAACCACACCCAGAAACCGATATGTCTCCACCACAGCAAGAGGTTCACCGCCAGGATAAAGCCGTGGCTCAGGGTGAACAGTGCGTCACTGGCAGAAATGAATAACGCAGGTCTTGGCAGCCGCGAACTGGAAGCCATGCGCTACAGCCCAAGACTGCGCCTTGCGGATAGCATCGAGCAGATGATGTTCAGCAGCTGCAATGCCAATGGAGCTATAGAAGAGGCAGAAGTCATCAGCATACAAGGAAGCTGAGACAGACGTTCACACCGCCGCAGCAAGCCCGTTAATTGGGAGGCCGCAACTTGCATGCGGAAGGTAAAATGTGACAGAAAATTTCGTATGAAAATCGGCAGCGGACCCCGAAGACCCCAACCATGAAGCATAGAGAGGATGTGATGGCGCCATGTTGTATTGTACGCCTTCCGCATGTCAAAACAGACAGCAACGAGGTGCTGATGGCGGGCAAAGGCCGTACGGATGGCTGACTCCAGGCTCACCAGATTGTCTGTGGCAGAGTGGCCTTTACGGAACCCACCCTGAGATGGAGCCAGAAGGCCTGAGACTCGAGTACCCAACTCAACCGCTGGCTCACTATGCGTTCAAGCAACTTGCAAAGAACGTTGGTGAGGCTAATGGGGCGGTAGCTGTCCACCTCCAAAGGGTTCTTGCCAGGTTTCAAAATGGGGATAACAATGCTTTCCCGCCATTGCGACGGAAACTCACCCTCGACCCAGATACGGTTGTAAAGGTCGAGGAGGTGCCGCTAGCAGTCCACTGAGAGGTGTTTCAGCATCTGACAGTGGATGCGATCTGGCCCAGGAGCTGTATCAGGGCAAGCGGCTAGGGCACTGTGGAATTCCCACTCACTGAATGGAACATTGTAGGATTCAGGATGGCGGGTGTGAAATGAATGGCTCCGACATTCCAACTGCTCTTTAATGGAGCGGAAGGCCAGTGGGTAATTCACAGAAGCGGAACTAAGAGCAAAATGGTCTGCTAAGCAGTTTTCAATTATGTTGGAGTCAGTACAAACTGCTCCATTCAGTGAGAGGGCAGGGACACTGACAGGGGTCCGTTAGCCATAG
Organism: Schistocerca americana; assembly: GCF_021461395.2. Taxonomy (NCBI): domain Eukaryota; kingdom Metazoa; phylum Arthropoda; class Insecta; order Orthoptera; family Acrididae; genus Schistocerca; species Schistocerca americana. Next base: position 706,430,387 of record NC_060119.1, on the reverse strand, counting down.
AGGCGCCTAATCTTGGCCCAAACCTGCGATGGAGAGATACGGAGGCCAACGGTGGAGACGTACTGTTCCCAGCACTCCAGCCTGTGTTGGTGAATGATGCAGCAGGCCCGCGCACGGAGCCGTTTAAAGGCGATGAGGTTTTCTGATGAGGGATGCCGCTTGTGATGCTGGAGCGCCCACCTGTGATCTTTAACCACCTCAGCAATCACAGGTGACCACCAAGGCACAGTCCTCCACCTAGGGGACCCAGAAGAACGGAGGATGGCAGATTCTGCAGCAGTAACGATGCCGGTGGTGACTGAGTGAACCACCGCATCAATGGCTTCATTAGAAAGAGGCTCAATGGCGGCAGTGGAGGGGAACAAATCCCAGTCAGCCTTATTCATAGCCCATCTGCAAGGGCGCCCAGAAGAGTGATGCTGTGGCAGTGATAGAAAGATCGAAAATGGTCATTACCACACAGGTCGCCATGCACACTCCATTGGACAGACGGTAAGAGGCTAGGGCTGCAGATCGAAAGGTTGATGGCGGAGTACGTGCCATGCGCCACACTGAAATGTGTGAAGGCACCATCATTTAAAATGGAAAGGTCGAGCTGTGTCAATACATTCTCAACGGTGGCGCCTCGACCTGTTGCCACTGACCCACCCCACAGAGGGTTATGGGGATTGAAGTTGCCCAGTAACAGGAAAGGTGGAGGCAATTGGGCTATCAGTGCAGCCAGGACATGCTGCGAGGCATCACCATCTGGTGGAAGATAAAGACTGCAGACAGTAACAGCCTGTGGCGTCCACACCTGAACAGCAACAGCCTCTAAAGATGTTTGTAGAGGGACAGACTCGCTGTGAAGGGAGTGAAGGACATAGATGCAGATGCCACCAGATACCCTTTCATAAGCTGCCCGGTTCCTATAATAACCTCGATAGCCATGGAGGGCGGGGGTTCGCATTGCTGGAAACCAAGTTTCTTGAAGAGCAGTACAAAGGAAAGGGTGAAGGCTGAGAAGTTGTCGGAGCTCAGCTAGATGGTGGAAGAAACCGCTGCAGTTCTCCTGGAGGATGGTGTTGTCCATGGCTGAGAAAGACGTGAAGGGACTGGGGAGGCAGATTACGCCGCTGGGTCACCTACTGCCACCAGTTCAGTACCTGCGCGAGTGATATCCATTGTGTCCGAGGGTCCTGTGAGATCCAGGTCTTCAGCAGACACCATAATCTCGACCTCATCCTCAGACGCTGAGATTGTAGGAAGCGGTGGGACAGGTGCCACCACAATGTCGAGATTCTTGGGAACCATTTTCTTTTTCTGCTTCTCGCGCTGTGCCTTCAGTGGTTCAGGCTCGGAGGGCTTCACTGGCTCAATCTCAGGGACGGACGACGACTGTGAGGCCCTACGACCAGCGACTGGCGGTTGTTTCAGCCACTTGGGGGTGTCCGCTTTTCCGCTGGTCTGAACTTGCGAAGGGAGGCCCTCAAGGGACCCCTTCCTGGTGAGAGGAGCCGAAGAAGTCTTACGCTTCTCTGGCTGGGAAGTGGGAACTGATGTCCCCGGTGGTCGGGGGGGGGGGGGGTGTTGCTCCTGAAGTAGATGGAGTAGGAGCAACAGGGAGTGAAGTGCCCCCCACAATCAAGGGGCCGGTGGATTCTGACGGATCATAGAGCCAACTGTACATGATGACACGGGATATGGGATACCCGTTGTTGCAGCAGCGGCGTAGGTTGACGTCATTGGCACAGGATGTAGCCTCTCATATTTCTGCTTAGCCTCAGTGTAGGCCATGCAGTCTAAGGCCTTATATTCCACGATCTTCCGTTCTTTCTGGAATACCTGGCAGTCCGGCGAGCAGGGGGAATGGTGTTCTCTGCAGTTAACACAGATGGGAGGCGGTGCACATGTAGTATTGGGATGCGAAGGACGTCCACAATCTCGACACGTGATGCCGGAAGTACATCGGGATGACATATGCCCAAACTTCCAGCATTTAAAACACCGCATCGGAGGAGGGACATATGGCTTCACATCACAGCGGTAAACCATCACCTTGACCTTTTCGAGTAAGACATCACCCTCAAAGGCCAAGATGAAGGCACCAGTGCCTACCTGATTATCCCTCAGACCCCGACGGACGTGCCAGACGAAGTCAACACCTCGTCATTCTAGGTTGGCGCGTAGTTCATCGTCTGACTGCAGAAGAAGATCCCTGTCGAATATAATACCATGGACCTTGTTTAGACTCTTATGGGGTGTGATGGTAACTGAAACATCCCCCAGCTTGTCACAAGCGAGTAACCTCCTTGACTGGGCAGAGGATACTGTTTTGATTAGAACTGAACCAGAGCACATTTTGGACAAGCCCTCCACCTCCCCGAACTTGTCCTCTAAATGCTCCACAAAAAACTGAGGCTTCGTCGACATAAATGATTCACCATCACCTCGCGTACAGATGAGGTACTGGGGTGAATAATCTGCGCTGCCGTCTTTAGCCATACGTTCCTCACATGGAGTGGCCAGGGAGGGAAATGTTCTCGGATCATATTTCTTGCCGTTGAGGTTAGACCCTGATCGCTTAGAGACTGCTGGTGGAGGCCCACCAGTGAGAGATGATGTACCACGCTTCATTGCGGGTCATCCGCACTGATGCCACCTCCCCAAGGGCGCCACCTAGCCACATCAAAGACCACCTGGCAGGATGGCCTTTGCCACAAGTCCTGATGCCCCAGAGGGATAGGCATCTACTCCTCGGAATAAGTGGGGAGGTAGCAGCTCAGGCATCAGCAATGCGATCCCTTTGTAGTTAGGGGGCTACCACCAAGAGGGTACATGACGACCCCACCACAATGGACTGGCTACCGTGCTGGATGTCAGGTGTCGAATATCCATGTATATCACGAGGGCGAAGATGGAAGCGCACAATGGAGGGAATGTATGCTACCCGGAACACACTGCAGCTGATGTGGCCGGAAGCTCGGTGTAAGTCCAACTCCATGACAATATTGGGTGTGCCAGATCTTAGGGCAAGATGGATATAGAATGCACCATGTAAGGCGTCCTTCCCCAAATGGTACGCACTAATAGAAAATTTTGAAATGTAGTGGTCAAACCCCTTAGGGGACCACCACATTAAAGGCCGAAACAGTTGAGATTCCTTTTAGTCGCCTCTTACGACAGGCAGGAATACTGCGGGCCTATTCTTACCCCCGAACCCGCAGGGGGGTGTACCGTTATAAGTCTCAGCTACCTCCTCAATAGTTCAGCTGCCTTGCATCTACCTGCATGTCTGCCTTATGTATTGGCCTTTGGTTATAGGTTGATAACTGTTCATAAAACCATTGTTTTTCTCTGGCTCTTAAAAGGACCAGCTGCCACCTGACTGTGCCATTTCCAGTGTCACTTTTAATAATGATTGTACATGGATAATGCTAACTTTTTACTGCCAGCACATTCTATGGCAGTATTCGTACTATTCGCTGACAATACAATGCATCCTAGTTCACCTTGTCCATTCACGTTTATGTATCAAGTCTGCCTCCTGAATGCCTTGCAGTGGGCCAGCATTCAATTCCCAGCCAGGTCGGAGATTTTCTGCACTTGTAGACTAGGTGTTGCATTGTCCTCATCATCATTTAATCATAATCAACAAACAAGTGACTGAATGTGGCGTCAACTGAAAAAGACGTGCAACTCGGCGGCTGAATTTCCCCTGACCGTCAGTTCCATATAATCATTTCATTTTTACAAGATACAGAAAAAGGATGAAAACACACATCGTTGTGGAGAAGGACTCTTTGCAGCAATAGTTGGAGGAATAACAGTGGCACATAATCTCGTGCTACAGCAGACTAGCCTGTTATTTTTGCAACTCAATCCATATCAGTGACACTGCATCCTTTTAAATCTCACCTGCCGAACCTGGTCTGCACTTGTTTTGATGTCATGCTCCATCTGCTAGCACATGCACAATCTTTGAATTAAATGATGGACTTTTGGGAAGAGGTTGATTGGTCAGAAAGTAAGTAGCAACTGTGTTTGGTTAAAAACAGACTGTGGCGTAGAGCGCCATAAATATCGATATTTGTTATGTGCTTAAGTGTGCTATCTTTGAGAAGAGGGCTTTGGGCAGGATGTTGGACGCTAACGGCAGTTAGCCTCCAGACTTGTATCTGTGTAGAAGCTAAGTGCGAATAAATCTGTATCTGAGAGAATTCTAGTTGTTTACCTACAACTATTCCATATTCCCTCACTGGTGACCCCGTTTTTGTGTAATACGTGTCTGAGTTACCGCCCGAAGGTTATTTACATGTCTACCGCGTCGGGTTTCTCCGCGATCGCGAGGGCCTTTGTTCAGCTCCAGACAATGGCCTTTCAGCATTCACCGCCGCCCGGATTCCAGCAACATCTCTCCAGCACTCCTGCCGTCATAGTGGACATGCCGCAAGAATCTTTGGAATCCTTCAGCCAGAACATGCAGTGGAATTCATCGAGTGCCGCCAGTTTCTTCCAACCGCCAACGGTCGTGGACTCTGGCTTTGTTAGCCTGGACCTTCCCACATGTTCTCCACAGAGTGTTGGTCGGAACATTCCTACTCCTGTGTCAAACACACAATTCAATACAGTTCATGGCGTCGAGCGAGGTTTTGCTACTTTGGAAAATCCAGTAGTAAATTCAAACTCGAATCAGTCCCGCCACGTGTGTATCCTTCCGCGCCGGCTAGTCAACAGGTGTTCAATGCTCGCCAAACAGCAAATATCACACCGAGTGTGCATCCTAGTGGACGTGTGGGGGATCCTTGTGTTGCTTCTAATCAAGTCAACAATTCTGTGCTGGACGGTAATTACTCCGACATCTACAACCAGCCCCACCACTCACGGTCGAGTGAATACTGTGTGCATAACGGACATTCACCGGCGTACTTAAGCACTTGTGGCTTCTCTCCGAGCTACCACGTCAATGAGAATGCACATTTTGACTACGATCCTCACACCGTTCGAGCGTCCGTCGCTTCTCAGCCGCCCCCCTGGCATCAAGTGAATTTCGCGATTCCCGCATTACGAGACGCCAATAATTCGGATTCGCAATCTTCTGCATGCTCTACTTCCGTCCGAAGTAATAGGTGCATCTCCGCAGTGACTGCAGTGCCGAATCTGCCGAAATTACCAGACTTCAAACCCACTCACCCGGAGTTCTGGTTTAACCTGGTTGAGCAAACATTCAATGTCTGTGCTTTGGACGACGACGCACGCTTCACCTGCCTCATGAACCATCTTCACGACTGCGTCGATTTAATTTACGATCTGGTCAAAGCACCCCCCTCTAGCAGGGAAGTATGCTGTGGCGAAACAGACGATACTGGAGCGCGTCTCTAAAACCAGGAGAGAAAATGTGCGATAGCTCATCTACGAAGAGCGTCTCGGCGACAGGTCTCCGTCCCAGCTGTGGCAGTGCATCCGTCTGCTCGTCGATGAGCAAGTTATGCCTGATGACACGCTCGCAGAAATCTGGACTGAAAAGCTGCCTTTGCCTGTCCAGACTGCAATCTCTGCGTATGAAGATCGGCCAGTAAATGAACGTTTACGCGCCGCCGACAGAGCATACTCCGCCAGGCAACGTGAGCTCCGTGCACTGCATTCTGGATGTGACCGCACTAAGACGCATTCTGACAGCACGCCTTTGTCTGGTGCTGCTAATAACAAGTTTGTTAAACTAGCCGCCCTGCCTGCACCTTCAACTCCCCGCAACGATAGTGCATCGGCCTTTGTGGAAGACTCTGGGGCACATACTCCGTCACCTAGCAACTACCCACAGGAGCACAGGCCCGCCCAACCTTACTGTTTCTTCCACGCGAGATTCGGGCAGCAAGCTCGCAAATGCCAGTCACCGTATTCTTACCCAAACTCCAACCGCAGGTAGGCTACGGTGCCACCTCCTGCGATGTAAACAACGGGCACCATCCCACGTTGCACTGCGTTTCGGACAATAACAGTAAGTGTGGTCGAGTCTATGTTCGCGATTTACGATCAAGTGTATGTTTTCTGGTAGACACTGGCGCAGATGTCTCTTTGCTGCCAGTTCGCCTAGCAACCAATAAAGTGCAACCACACAAAACAGTACTTCGTGCAGTGAACTTGTCTACCCTACAGTGTTCGGGTTCCACTTTTTATACAGTGAAACTTTCGCCCGAGTGCAAGCTGGAGTGGACGTTTCTAGTGTCAACAATTGAAGAACCTATTCTCGGAATTGATTTCCTCAAGCACTATCAGTTGTCACTAGATTTTGTGCAAAATACTGTGTTTTACCCCTCCCCCTTAACTTACATATTCTTCTCGCTTCGCCGAGTGACAGTTCGGCTAACACCAAACATGTGTGCTGTGCTAAGAAGTGTGTAAACCTATCCTTGGAGCTGCAATCTTGGACAAATAAGTGGATATTCGAGTGCGCCAAGTCTTCGAAGTTGCGGATGGAACGTACGGAAATGCTGCTGCATTTGCGCGAAATACACCACGAGTTGGCCTCCACACAACAACGCCTCGCGGCTCTGCAAGCAGACGACTCGTCGGCTACAGACAAGGTCAGTCCATGCCAATCTGGTGTTCCTGTGCCCGCGCACGTTAACGACAATGTTGTGAACTCTGTAAACTGTGTCAGCACCCCCTTTTGTAATGATAGGGTATGCCCGAGTGCTCATCCTCCTTGCGGTCCGAATGGACAATTAACTTGCCAAGCTCGTGGCAATGAACTACGGCCATCTGCTGTTCGGCCACGCCCACTCGTGCCTACAGCGCTCGTAGCGGCACGGCCCGCTACCAAGAACCAGTGTACCAACCTCGCCCATGTTAACACGTGTGCGGCCTTTACGCAGCCTACGGGTGGGTGGCACACCTGTACTTCCGTGCCCTCAGTGCCACAGCTTGGCCCGTCCGCCACTGCCTGCTCCGCTTCACGGACATCTGACTGTCGTGTCGCGTCACGTATTGCAGTAGTCACTAATGGCACAGTTCATCGGTTACGTCTAACCGATGGGCCGCCCATATCGCAACGCCCACGCCGCCTCAAGCCGGAATTTATGAAAATTTCAAAAGAACAATTGGACGATCTGTTACAAAAGGGAATAATTGAACCTTCTTCCGGTTGCTGGGCTAGTCCTATCCTGTTTGACCAAAAGAAAGACGGTACTTGGCGAATGGTCAGAGACTATAGGCATTTAAATGCCCGCACCATTATTGATAAATATCCGGTCCCACACATTGCAGACTTCAATCATGCGCTCGCAGGTGCAAAATACTTCTTTGTTTTGGACTGTAAGCCCGCATTTCATCAGATTCCTATGGCTCCAGAGGATATTGAGAAGACTGCCATAACCACTCCCTTTGGGCTGTTCCAATACAAATTTATGCCGTTTGGGTTGAAAACCGCCCCCCAAACGTGGCAGCGTTTCATCAATCAAACTTTATCCCATCTAGACTTTTGTTTCGTATACATGGACGACATATTGGTTTTTGCTTCTACTTTGGAACAGAGTGAGGAGCGTATTCAAGTCATGACAGATATTTTAGCAGCCGCTGGTATTGAACTGAACAATAAAAAGACTCAATTGCACCAGTCATCCGTCACATTCCTAAGTTATGTTGTGTCATCAGACGGTCTGACACCACCACAGGACAAGATCAAGCCGGTTCTCGAGATGCTACGCCCTCAGACCTATAGGGAATTACGCAGGTTCATCGGTACAGTTAATTATTACCGGAAACATTTGCCAGCCGCTTCTGCGGTGCAGGCTCCTCTCACAGATGCTCTCGCTGGCCCCCAAACTTCTGGCACCCGCCAGGTACCATGGACACCAGACATGGACAAGGCATTTAATGAACTCAAACAGCTGTTGGCCTCCGCTGTCACTATTGCTCACCCACGGGCGGACGTCACAATGTTTATCACTACTGACGCTAGTGACAATGCTATTGGCGCAGTACTGAGTCAGACATACAACGATGTTACGACCCCCCTGCAGTTTTTCTCAAAAAAGCTAAACAACGCACAGAAGAAATACTCAGCATTTGACAGAGAATTAGTTGCAGTTTATGAGGCCATAAGACACTTCAGAACTGATGTTGAGGGACGAGATTTCTATGTGCTCACTGATCACAAGCCATTGGTTCCTGCCATAAAAAATCCTGCAGCTGATCCGCCCCCACGACGCTTTCGTCACATCGATTACATCTTGCAATTTACAAATGACATTCGCTACATCCGAGGAGCGGACAATGTGGTCGCTGATTTTCTCTCGTGTGTTGGTGCTGTCACAACCTTAATTGACTTAACGGACCTACCTCGGTTGCAATCGGCAGACCCCGATACCATGCAGTTAATTTCAGACCACAGCTCCTCTCTCCAACCGGTACGCTCTACTTTCCCTGACATATCTGACTTAGTGTGGTGTGATGAATCGACTGGTACGTTGCGGTCATTCATTCCTAAGCCCCTTCAACGCCAGGTCTTTGACAAACTACACACATTAGCACACACTGGTGTCAAAGCTTCCACCCGTCTGGTAACTGAACGGTTTGTCTGGAGAGACATGTGCCATGACTGTCGGTCTTGGGCAAGGGCATGCATGGTGTGTCAACAGAACAAAGTTTCCAGGCACACTTCTCCACCTCTTGGCTGTTTTGCCCAACAGCCAGGCCGGTTTCACCATGTTCATGTCGACCTCGTAGGCCCTTTGCCCCCCTCCGAGGGTTTCCGTTACTTGTTTACAGCTATTGACAGGATGACTCGGTGGGCTGAGGCTGTGCCTATTCCGAACGTTACCTCTGAGACAGTAAGTCGAGCATTCTTAGATTCGTGGATCTCTAGTTTGGCTCACCTGTTTACCTCACCACTGACCAGGGGCGACAATTCGAGTCTTCAGTTTTCTCTGACTTATGTAAAATGTGTGGTATCGTCAAAATTCATACTTCTGCATACCACCCCCAAAGCAATGGGCTTGTCGAGCGATGGCATCGCACCTTGAAGTCTGCCCTGCGTTGCCATGACTCACTATGGACAGAGGCACTGTCCTTCGTGCTTCTTGGCCTTCGTGCGACTTTCAAGGAAGACCTCAAGGGTTCCGTAGCAGAGTTTGTGTATGGCCAACCTCTGGTTTTGCCTGGAGAATTAGTCACTCCGACCCCACTTACATGGCCCTCTGAACTCCCTTCACTTCTCCAGTGGGTGCGCTTGCACTGCAGCAAAATTCAGCCGCCACCTCCGGCTGCTCATACACCTCCACACGTGTACGTACCGCGCAAGCTAGACTCTTGTGAGTACGTGTTTCTCAGAGACGACTCAGTCAAAGCCCCGCTGCAGTCGCCCTACACAGGTCCTTACAAGGTCGTCAAACGCTCTGAGAATAACATGGATCTCCTCATAAAAGACTCTGTAACCACGGTCTCACTCAACCAAGTGAAACCAGCTTTCATTGAGCCTCAGGTGAACCTCCCTGATTCTGCCCCTATTTCTCCCACTCCTGCTTCGAGTGGCAGTCCATCTTCCCACACCATGCATTCGGGTATTGATTCTCCACAGCGTGCTTCTCTGCCGAGCACTGCTCCTTCTCCGCGTTCATCTAATTCGAGTGGCCAATCTTTTCAGGGCTTCACTCCTCACAGCCCTCGCAGTTGAACTGCCAACCACTCGGATTCTACCATTGTGTTATCATCTTCGTGTGACAGCTCTTTGTCACGCCGTTCAATCCACGCTGGCTCCTCGTTGCCTTCGGTCACGCTCCCTCGTCTGTCAGCTGATCGCCCGAGGTTGTCTCCTGCACAGTCCAATGCACCTGCCACCCCCCACTTAGCAGATGCTTCCCCCTGCCATGGCTTTCCCACACCTCCCTGCCTCCCTACCATTGCTCGTACAGGTGCCATCCAAGAATTCACAACACATGTGCACCCTGATGACATACATAAATTATCTGTTGTCGTAGATGGCGATACAGTGAGTGTGGTACTCACGTGTGACAATATTGAGTGAGGAAGTGCAGAATCTGGTGTGGTGCGCCGCTTTAAATTGAGCAGAAGTGCTGCGTGTGGCAATTTGCATGCCTTTGTTAGGCCTTCTGGCAAGGTGATTCTCCGCCTGCCGGCTGACGAAGTGCTACACCTCCACTCCAGGACGGGACGTCGTCTTCAGCCGCCGGCGTCGCTTGCTGACTTCACCATCGACGTACCGGGTTTCACCCCCCGGTCTCCTACCAGTCGACCGCTTCCGCCTGATGCAGAAGAACTGTGCGTTACCTTCCTAACTTCTCACCCCCCCCCCCCCCCATTCACAGGGACGTACTCCATACTGTGCGGGGGGGGGGGGGGGCTATATGGCGTAGAGCGCCATAAATATCATAAATATCGATATTTGTTCTGTGCTTAAGTGTGCTATCTTTGAGAAGAGGGCTTTGGGCAGGATGTTGGACGCTAACGGCAGTTAGCCTCCAGACTTGTATCTGTGTGGAAGCTAAGTGTGAATAAATCTGTATCTGAGAGAATTCTAGTTGTTTACCTACAACTATTCCATATTCCCTCAAGAGTATACTGTCAAGGTCCTGTGTACTCCAATTTCAAATCAAAGATAATACGCATCATGCCAGAATTTGGGAGCCTTTATAGAAGGAACCAATTCAAAGTAATTGTCCCAACATCACACCGATGAACTAGCAACCAAAATGGGATATTAAACAAAATATGCTGCCATGGGGGACTTAATAAGAGAAACATTAGGGTAGTTCTGATATTGCTTAGTACTTAGACCCACAAAATATCCCACTGCTATCAAATTTTGATGCAAAACCATGACCAGGAGGCCATCTGCGATTGTCTATCACAATAACGAGAATATACAAAGTATGATAATAAGTGCAGCTCTACTTACCAGTACTAACGTGAGACATGATGTAGTATCAGCATGAAATATCTTTGCTCCTCTGATCTGACCATGTCTAAATCTGAAATCATCATCACAGTTCAAAATACAATTTTTGAGCATCACTCAAAGTCACTTCCTATGTTACTGTACACAGTTATACTTTGTAAATCATCAGATGAACTTACAACAATACTTATTGCACTACTGAGGTTGAGCTACCACCAGCTATATAGTCTAACTTCAGCCAAGTACCAGTGTGATCCACTGAGTAGAGTCACGCACAGTGCTGGTTTCAGGTTGTCCAGCCCATGTTTTGTGTCCTGTCCCATAAGAGCCACGGGCCAGCCTGCCTGGCCCACTGAGCTGGCGATCCAGAGACAGCAACCTGATGGGCCAGCCTTTTGACTTACCATTCCACTGCGCCCTGTGACCTGATCGCGATACTGCTGCAGCCCTTTGACTGTGCTGCAGCATATCTTGCATCTATTCGGAACATCTTGAGATACACAGGGAGAGAATGACTCATTCACATTACGCACTATGTGATTCCCACTGTGAGTCTATTCACTACTACAATAACTGTGATTATAAGAGTCGCATTTCTATGAGAAAGGAATGTTTCTTATTCTGACAGTGTGTGTTTGCTTTGCACTGTTTGAAAATTAATGCACCATAAATTTTTGTTGGAAAACAAGAACTGCATCATCTAAATAAACCACTCTTGGAAATCACACAGTTTCTGCAGAATAAATCTTAACAAACAGAAGTTATGCGAATCAGCAGGTCACCAAGATTTTGTGGACTGATCAATGATCTTTTCTCATTGATAGTCAGCCCCACTCAGCTAAAATTGCTTTCTCCAGATGCACTTGTTATGGGGATTACTAGCAGAGATCAAGCTAATCTGAAAAACCTCTTTTTCGCGTACCCTCCATGATGTCAGCAACTCAGCTGATTCCTCATTTTCAGTGTAACCTGTTGCTAAGTAACATGAAATTGCATAGCTGGATCCTCCTTTCCAGAGTAAGCTGTTGCTAAGTAAAGAGAATTTAACGTCTGCACTGCATTGCCAATCCAACTTTACTATGGTTCCATAGGGAACAAACCATCTTCTTTCACTGGGAAAAAAAACACATAACTTACAACAAAAACATAACTTACTTATTTTTGTTGTGATTGTTTGCAACAACCGTTTATAATTGATGAAAATGTATCTCCAAACCAGATTGCTCACCATCTTGTGCTAAATAGAACAGACAAATGTGGTGCTGGATTTAAGATATGAGACATGTTGAGGTGGAACTTAAGGAACTCTCTTACTAATGTAGTGAAAAAGAAATGCAGGAATCCATTCTACAATGAAAGAAACAAAGTAGCTGACTGGATGATATACTAGTGGAGCAAATAAAATGATTTCAACAAATAACCATGAAATGCCTAGTCAAATTCTTTAACTGCTTGTGACAGAAGCGTATCCCTAAAATATGGAGAAAAAGGAATGTAGTTGACATTTTAATATGGGAAAGCTCCATCAAACCCCAAACATAACTGGCGTGTTTTGCTCCCATGCCATCTTTATGAGGTATTTGAAAGAGTTCTTTTGAACCATTTGACCCCTGTGATTGAGTGTCTATTAACACTTGGGCAGCAGGCTGCAGACCTCAAAGGAACTGCACAGCCAGGGTGTATACGTGGACGAGGAAAAAATTCCCAGATTTTTTCCGGATTTCCCGGTTAGAAATACACTTTCTCCCGGATGAAAATACACTTTTTTCCATGTTAAGTAACAGTACACTTCCTCGTAACAGTAAAACTTATCAATCCTTTTGATGGTTGTGGCGTAGATGGTTGCGGCGTAGAATTTCCCGGCACTTTAGAAAACGAGACTCAGGAGAGAAAACACGTTAGCAAACACCGCATGTTATTTTCCGAAGGACTGAAATCGAAATTGTGATGCGGTTTTGTAAGCCAGTCGTAGCTCAGGTCAAGTGATAGCACCAGCCGATGACAGTGGATATTCGGAGCATAGGACATGTGACAGTCAGCCAATGTTAACAACACTGTTAAGCAGCGTGAACACACTAATAGGTAAAGGTAATGGTTAAAATTAATATACACAGTGTTGCTACAAGAAAAGAAATGCTTTCACGTATAATATTGGTCTCTAAGATCAATAAGCTGCAAGAAAAGCTAAGCTTTTCACACAAATGTGCCACTAAAATTTTTACCAACGATATTAATGTCTGATCTTTTGGGCTCAAAAATATTGTAAATGGTCGTCCTCAAAGATATGATTTTTGAATGAGAGTCAAACGCTCAGTGATTTAAGAAATTCATCGGACATTTGCGAACAGAGTTCATTTTGCTCAAAAGGAAATTCACTTTGAAAGTAATGCTTTTCAAACAACCATTCGGAATATTTTCCCACGACCTGTTAGAAATAGATTCGTTTCGGCAGTTGCACCAGATGACAGGCGTCGCCGCGCTTACGCAGCTACAGTGACGCAGGAAGCCTGTTTAAGTCGTGGATGTAAAACATTAAAAGATCTTACATTATGTCATGAAAGAAACAAGACATTAGAGGATATTCCAAGAGCATGGGAATTTTGTGAACCATACTAAAATGCATAATTCGGCTTAAAATGCACATTCGTATGTCCAGAATCAGATGTTAATTTTCTTGCAGTACCAGTACTGTGTTACCTCATGTTTTGTTCTTTATTATGGCATAATGCCATACGTGCTAGAAGATGAAAACGTGAACTTGAAATGCAGCAAACAGTTGAAGCTAGCCAATCATGTGGAATTAAACACTTCATTTCAAATAAATTGACTGCATCAGCAGAAAAGATTAATAAAAGCAAAATTTCTTTAACAATCCGACAACCATAACTTCATTGTTCTGCAAGGTGGAAACAAAATAAAATCTGAAACTAATAACATATTTTAGCTTTCCGTAATTATGTGAATGTATTTTAATTCACTTGATAGCTCCCGGCCTCAGAAATCCATTTTGTTTTCATTTGACGTGAGAGCAATAAATGAAGAGGAAACAGCAAAACCACTTAACGGTAACATGGGTCATGTGGAGAATACCACCTCCCGACTACAACTCAGACTGCTATGTGCATCAGGTCTGAATCTACGATATTTCCGAACCTGGGCAATATTAGATATTGGCACTCCCCTACCCTCGAGCGTTTGACGTAGGACGCCAAAAATATACAAAAAATCGACTTTTCAAAAATATCTTCATTTTGTAGCGCACATCTTTCTGAAGAGTCTGATACATAAAACGTGTGTTCGAGGGAATGTAAGACATGTTATTTGGTCTTAAGTGTGCCAAAGTGGAGTGCCACACCTCTTCACACAACAGCATTCTTCCATCGCATGTCTCTGTATTTCACTCTGTGGAAACCGGCAGAAGAACTCTTCAGAAAATTTGCAGTCTATCAGCTAATAACTTGTTATTTTGTGTGACATAAATATAAGGAAACGTTAGCGACAGCCCCGGACATTTGCACAAGCCCCACCCATTTACCCCCTCCACACCTACCGCCCGCCACACCAACCAAGAGCGCATCAATATGATCTTTGGTAGTCCTCGTCGCTGTCGTGGTTTTGTTCGTCGTTTTTTGTTTTACCGTGGTTGTTCATACTAGCATTGTTATGCTGTTAGAACTTCTTAGCAGTTTGTGTAATACTGTCAATATGAAACACAGATATGCACTCTCAATAAAATTATCATACACAAGGTACCTACTCTTGACTGTTGTGGCCAACTGCTGTCAAAACTGATACCTAACAGACATTAAAGTACGATAAGATGTGTTGGAATGACACTGACGAAATTGTGTACATATGCTTAACAATAGGCAGCTCTAAAGCTCTCAAACACTGAAGAAGAACTCAAAGTAATTTTGTGTCTGCTATAAGCAAGCAGTCATAAGAGTTCACAAGTAAAAATTCACCCATTACACAGGCAAATATTAATGAAGAAAGTCACTGTATAAATATCTGACTGCTCGCATTACGCATTTCTACATTATCCCGCTCTTATATTCTTTAGTCTTAATGAGGTAATCAGAAGCAAACCAAGACATCGATTTTGCCTTGTTTATGCACAACATTGACTTTAGAGTAGACAATCGAGATAATGGACAGCATCCTTGGCGATACTACCAATTAATATTTCCCAACAGATTTTCTTAAACTACGCGATGTGACGGAAATTTGCGCTCACTGCAGTCAACAAATATCAGATTTTTTGATATAGTGCAGATGAAAGCTCATGAAATAAAAAAGAGAGTGTGGATACCATTTTTATTTTTCTTTCTTATTGATGATTTTTCAACTCGCATATTCAATGAACATATTTCTAATTCTTTTCACGATGGTACCGGAAAAACTGCATTTCGTACTAACTACTGATTTTCTCCCTTGTTATGACTGGCATATCTGTGATACGAACAACTTTGATGTTGGAACATGCGGCAGATCATGGGCGGAGCTTAGGATATGGATTGTTGTGGAGGGGGGTGATTGGGCGGTACTTGTGCACAGTCCGGGGCTGTCGCTAACGTTACGTTAAATATAGGATACATAAAATGAGCAAAGACGAGAGACAAGCAAGACAGTACACATTTCTTCAATCCTTAAGCTTTTCTTTCCTCTCTAATCTTGCCACAGCTTTATAAGGCATACTTTCCTTTCTGGCAAAGAATCTATTACCTCACCAAAGTTCGTCATCGTTTTGCTACATGGAAATACGAAATGTCGTCGTCTAATACTAGAAAAACTGTTAGTAAAATAGTACCCAAGACTAGTGTGGTTTCTCGATCTGATTACGTGTATTTTGTCAGTGTCTGCTAGATAAAATGAAATAGGCCTGCCTAATATTGCAGCAATTGTTACACACACCAAATAAATGAGACTGTTTTGGCACAAATGGTCATTTTCATAACACGACAGAACATAATTCACGAAGTACCAATATCAAATGCCTATTGGGCCTACTACAAGCAAAAAGTTTTATGTTACGAAATAGCTTCACATTTGATTCATCCTCTGTAGCTTCTGAAGCATGAGATCGAAAAGCAGTACTACGAAATTTTTATACAAATTTGGAATCTTCATATTCTTCTGTAATTTGTGTGAGGCCCCATTTCTTCTCCTTCTTCGTTCTAACAAACAATATTGTCATCACTAATTCTGTAACTATTTCTGACAGTGTCAAAACTTATCCTCTAACGCCACTAACCCTGCCACAGTCACCTTAATAGTGTAGCGGTCTGGCCAAAAATTTTCTGTCAAAATTTCATTTTCTTGGATACACAGAGAAGGCAATACGTAATCTTTGTTGCCTGTTAGTCGTTTATTTCCACTCTGGTAGTCTGAATCTATGGAATTCTCTAGTAATTATAACAATGCTGATCATTTGCAAACCCAGTTAACCACATAAACAGCGATTGGCACTAACCCATTCAGCTTTATTCCGATCAGCCCGTATAGCCCCGTCCCCTTTTGTCTGCAGGAAAGTTTATTTCTAGATGCGACGGGGATTCCCCTGGCAGAGGCATCACTTGCACTATGTGCGTATTCAAAAATAAACTTATGATACATTCATAAATGTTCAAAAACCAACAGGGGTGCGTACAAAATCATATGAGTAATGGATAGACAACATGCGCTGGATGCTAGGCGCTTTGTGAAACACGGTCTCTTTGCTCAATAATATGGACTTGGCGCCCCCCGCCCCTGAAACTGCCACCCAGGGCAGATACCCCGGTTTGCTCCCGCCCCCTAGTTCCGGGCCTGTTGCACATATGTGAATCTGGCAGCTTAGTCCCACCAATAAAATTTTTCCGGATAGCATCTGGCTACTTGCTGCTGTTGCTTATACAGCTAATTACCACACTTCTGTAGCCAGAAGCGGGAGAAGGTACTACTCATACGTGACCCACCTGCGCATGAGCTCGGTCGCAACCGCTCAAACGAATCTAGTATAAACAGTTGTGACATCAAGCTCATCGGAGGCAATTTGTTGTAATGAAACATTGCACAGTCTTCCTCAAACGTTTGTCACATTTTCCTGTTGGCAGACGCTTGTGTGACCACCGTGTTTTGTTGTTGTATATGGTGAATTTCCTTTGCAATTTAAGTTTTATTTTCGTTTTTTTTTTTTCCTTTTGTACTTGTTTTATTGCTGTAGCGAGATACAGTAATATTCTTTTTTAGAGTATTGTTTCTTACCAGTCAAAGTTACAAAAATATAACTGAAAACTAAAATAGCGAAAAATTCCAGGAATTCTAAGAGACTCCCGGGTCTTTCCCAGTTTTCTGGGATAAAAATTCCCGGGTTTTTCCCAGATCTCCCGGGTCGTATACACGCTGACAGCTCAAGCCACCAACTTAACACAATACGTGGATGATGGATTTGAAAGACGAGACATCCATGGAGTCATTTTTAGTAATCTGTCTTCAGACTGCTACACCATTATGCAGCATATATTTCACCATAAGATTTACAGCATTATAGGCGATTGTGGCTTCATGGAAATAATTGACACTTTATTGCACACCCGAAAGTTTTGTTGCATTTCAAGAAAGAAGAAGTCATTGAAGAAACCAAAATAATGGCTTGCTCATAGGAAGTGTCCCCCCCCCCCCCCCTCTTTAATATATACAATAACGGCCAATCAAGACCTAACATGTGCAAAAGCTTAATATATGCACACAATCTTGCTTTAGTAATCCGGGCAAACAAGTTTGAGGAAGTTGAGAAAATTCTTACAAAAGCACTGGGACCTTTCACTGAATTGTACAGTAATAACCAACTGAAACCTAATACTCAGGCAATGGATGTCTGTGCTTTCCACCTCCAAAACAGACAGGCAGATAAAAAACTAAAATTAGGACGACAGCAAGTTGTAGCATTCCTTTATGCTTAAATACCTTGGCATCACTTTAGACAGGTCTTTGAAATAATGAAATCTCTGTCTCAGCACCAACCTGAAAGTGTCAGCCTGAAATAACATCATTCAGAAATTCACTACCAGTAACCGGAGAGCAGAACCTCTGCCATAGCACTCTGTTTCTGTGAAGGGGAATGTGGTACACTGTAGACTTATCAACAGCTTTTGATAGGGTTGATCATAAGGTACTTCTGTCGAAACTGGCCAGAGATGGCGTAAGTGGAAAACTATTGCACCTCATCACATCATATTTAAAAAACAGAAGACAGTGTGCCTCAATCTCACACAATAATGGAGAAACATTAAAAAGTTATACATCAAGGGACAGAAATATTAAATTTGGTGTGCTTCAGAGATCGATAATTGGTGGAGGAGGAGGAAGAGGAGATTAGTGTTTAACGTCCCGTCGACAACGAGGTCATTAGAGACGGAGTGCAAGCTCGGGTGAGGGAAGGATGGGGAAGCAAATCGGTCGTGCCCTTTCAAAGGAACCATCCCGGCATTTGCCTGAAGCAATTTAGGGAAATAACGGAAAACCTAAATCAGGATGGCCGGAGACGGGATTGAACCGTTGTCCTCCTGAATGCGAGTCCAGTGTGCTAACCACTGCGCCACCTCGCTCGGTCGATAATTGGTCCCTTCCTTTTTATATGTTACGATAATGACTACCGAAGGATAATAAAAAATGATACTGAAGCCTGGAAGTCAAGGGAAGCCAGGATTTGGTTACAATTGTGGGCAGGGCTGTAATCAGTTACTATTGGTTGCCTTTTACAATTACACACAATTTATTTTAAACCAGTAATTCGAGACTCAACAATAAATAAAAATACCGCACATTATTAATGAAGGAATAAACAACTGTGTAAATAATAGTGTTTTCAGTGAGTTACAATTTAGAAAATTATTAAATACAGATACAGCAGATAATGTTTTAAAAGCAAGCCACTTGATCTGGGCAGAAGGCCTTACACGCCAGAAATGGCAATAAATTAAGAATTCTTTAAAACTCACTGCAACTTAAAAATTACATGTATTGAAATATTAAAGGTAAGTTGCCCCAAACACAGCAGAGGACACCAGGAATGGCAGTAAATGAGGTTTTAAGGCTTACTGCTAAGATACAGATAACAAATTAGAATTTTAAGGCAAATAACCACAATCACGGCTGAGGGCCACACACACCAGGAACGGTAATAATATAAAAAATTTAGAAACCCGCTGTAAAACAGCAAATACAATAGCAAAGGTTAATTAAAAAACAAGCAACTGATCAACAAATGGGTGAAATAAGATGATGGTAAGCTTTGTAACACAACCCTTAACATCCACAGAACACTACACTGCTAGATTTATTTCAGAAGGCGACCAGAACTATTAACTAGATATATACAACCTTTAATGTAGGCATTACAAGGTATTGTAATAAATAATACAATAATAAAACACAAGTACCAGTACACGAGTTCCTTAAAGGTTACTGAGGCAGATTATACCCGCAGAAGGTGTGGACTGAAGGAGTGTTACACTGAACTTCTGGCCATCAGACACCCTTTTAAAACACACATGTCTTACAAGAACTAAGGGGCCACAGGTGCTCCAGGAATCGACCTCTGAGAAGGTTCAGCAACAAACACTTTCACAAGCGATGAGATAGGCAGCCAAGAGTTGCATTCACTTCACAGGATAGTAACTCAGACTAGTGGCAGTCTAATGAATGACTAATGATAATCTTGCTGAAGCTACCTGATGTCAGATAAAACAAATGCAACGATGGAACAATATGCCAAAGCTGGAACTGATGGTCTGCAATACGTCCCCAGAATACTACGTTTAGAGCACCCGGAATGAGAAAGGAACCACTACCACCAGAATAGAAGAATCACCAACCGGCCTACAATCAAGAAATGTACACTGCCATTACATACACTAAGCGACCCCCCCTCCTCCCCCCGCCCACAGGGCAGGTAACTGGGGTGTTAGCGGCCAAATCAGATCTGCCTTGCCCAAGCACTCCACTCGCTACTCTTCGCCTCGGCTACACTACGAGCAGCAACATGAACCCAAGTTGCTGGAGAATCACGAGATGCCACAATTGTGGAAGTTTATCTACTTGGACTGAAATGCACTCATGTTAAAGCTTGCTGGATGTGGTTTACAATGAGGTCGTGCACCCTCGTGACCACAGCCCTTCCATCCGGTAGTCCATGCGTGCCACCAGCAGTCCCGGCGTGTTCTGGCACTGCGTGGACCTGGCTACTACTGAGTCCCCAACCGAAGTGGCCCACTCACACGATCCGGAAAAACGACGATGTCACCCCAAAGATAGGGCAACAGTTACTACATATTGATAACTGCTGCTGCTAGTAGTGGACTCACAACACTTGCGAAACTGTGTGGTGTCAGTCAACACCAGAAGAAAACAAACAACCGCAACCATGCCAGCTAAACGTTACCATTTGGCCTCTAACAGAGGGCGGAAACCTACAAAACAGCACCAACGCAAGCCGCAGCACGGCTCAGATACCTTCATTACAATGTATGCAGATGACACTTCAGGCCTTTGTTGGGGAAATGATTTTCTTAATCTCAGCATAGAGGTAAAAATATTTATAGATATTGCAAAGGAAAGTTTGAAAATGGCACTCTAAAAGTCAACTTAAAAAAACCAAATATAATCCCCTTCAATGTTGGTGATTTGCGAACTTGTATTGATTCTCAAGATAGTAATATTTTAGGGAAAACCTGCAGTTAGTGTAAATTCCTAGGTATATACATAGATAGCAAACTACTATGGACACAACAAATTGACAATATATGTGCAAGGCTATCATCTAGCCTATATGTTTTCAGAAGTGTAGCTCCACACGTCAATAACCAAACGATGAGGACGAAGTATTTTGGTTTAATACATCCATTTCTAGCATATGGTCTTTCATTGTGGGGCGAGGCTTCCAAAACTCATGTGGACCGAGTATTTAAACTCCAGAAAAGAGACTTGAGAATATTAGGCAAAAAAGATGCTAGAGCATCATGTAAGGGATTGTTTATAGATTTTAAAATACTATCTATTCTATGTATATGTTCGAAACAATAGTATTATTAACTGTAGAAGATAAGAAAGATACATGTAGTAATGCAGAAATTCATGATCACAATACTAGACAAGTACAAAATTTCTATACGATAAACAGAAGACTGAAAAAAAACAGCAAACAGTCCATATATTAATGGAGCAAAATACTTCAAAGCACTGCCAAATGAATTGAAGGTAATACCTGTAGAGACATTCAAAAAAACATCTAAAATTATGGCTCATTGAGCTGTGCTTCTATAGCCTACTGTAGAAACTAATATCTAAAGTATTATTATGTCAAATAATTTGGACCACATTCTTAAGGTCCTATTATAAAGTAAATTCAGATTGTATACTGTTGTAGTCTACTACCAATTGCTATACATGTAATTACATGTTTCACACAAATAAATTACAAAATTACAAATACGTTTGACATTATTTAAGGTGCTCCAAACACTAATTTCAAATCCAATATTGTCACTGTTGCATGTGGAATATCTGTACTACGAAAGTTTTAATTTATTCTGTATCGATGGTGGTGGTTGTTGGGATGTTTAAGGGGGACTAAACAGCTAAGGTCATCAGTCCCCTTCTGTATCGAATTTTGGAGCTGTGCAAGTACACTAAAAGACACTGAAATGTTCTTGATTTTCTTTATTAAAAGCAACACTTAATCTGAAATAATAATGCCACCAGGAATATTGCCACTTCCTTTCTCAAATCCACTAAGTAAGCGTATAGAGAGCAGCGATTTGTACTAGAATCTTTTTATCTGAATGTACAGCCAATACTACATTAATTTTCACCATTTTTAGAATAAATTGAGCTGCTGTGAAACCACAAATCTACATTTTGTTAATTAGATAATATTTGCTTGCTTACATATATATTTTATCCATGCATCACACAATAGAAACATTTATGTGCTCATAACGTCATTGGCAAAAAATTTATACTACAAAGTCACATATACTGCCAATGTAGCATAATAAACCACACTCTGAACAACATACACTCCTGGAAATGGAAAAAAGAACACATTGACACCGGTGTGTCAGACCCACCATACTTGCTCCGGACACTGCGAGAGGGCTGTACAAGCAATGATCACACGCACGGCACAGCGGACACACCAGGAACCGCGGTGTTGGCCGTCGAATGGCGCTAGCTGCGCAGCATTTATGCACCGCCGCCGTCAGTGTCAGCCAGTTTGCCGTGGCATACGGAGCTCCATCACAGTCTTTAACACTGGTAGCATGCCGCGACAGCGTGGACGTGAACCGTATGTGCAGTTGACGGACTTTGAGCGAGGGCGTATAGTGGGCATGCGGGAGGCCGGGTGGACGTACCGCCGAATTGCTCAACACGTGGGGCGTGAGGTCTCCACAGTACATCGATGTTGTCGCCAGTGGTCGGCGGAAGGTGCACGTGCCCGTCGACCTGGGACCGGACCGCAGCGACGCACGGATGCACGCCAAGACCGTAGGATCCTACGCAGTGCCGTAGGGGACCGCACCGCCACTTCCCAGCAAATTAGGGACACTGTTGCTCCTGGGGTATCGGCAAGGACCATTCGCAACCGTCTCCATGAAGCTGGGCTACGGTCCCGCACACCGTTAGGCCGTCTTCAGCTCACGCCCCAACATCGTGCAGCCTGCCTCCAGTGGTGCCGCGACAGGCGTGAATGGAGGGACGAATGGAGACGTGTCGTCTTCAGCGATGAGAGTCGCTTCTGCCTTGGTGCCAATGATGGTCGTATGCGTGTTTGGCGCCGTGCAGGTGAGCGCCACAATCAGGACTGCATACGACCGAGGCACACAGAGCCAACACCCGGCATCATGGTGTGGGGAGCGATCTCCTACACTGGCCGTACACCACTGGTGATCGTCGAGGGGACACTGAATAGTGCACGGTACATCCAAACCGTCATCGAACCCATCGTTCTACCATTCCTAGACCGGCAAGGGAACTTGCTGTTCCAACGGGACAATGCACGTCCGCATGTATCCCGTGCCACCCAACGTGCTCTAGAAGGTGTAAGTCAACTACCCTGGCCAGCAAGATCTCCGGATCTGTCCCCCATTGAGCATGTTTGGGACTGGATGAAGCGTCGTCTCACGCGGTCTGCACGTCCAGCACGAACGCTGGTCCAACTGAGGCGCCAGGTGGAAATGGCATGGCAAGCTGTTCCACAGGACTACATCCAGCATCTCTACGATCGTCTCCATGGGAGAATAGCAGCCTGCATTGCTGCGAAAGGTGGATATACACTGTACTAGTGCCGACATTGTGCATGCTCTGTTGCCTGTGTCTATGTGCCTGTGGTTCTGTCAGTGTGATCATGTGATGTATCTGACCCCAAGAATGTGTCAATAAAGTTTCCCCTTCCTGGGACAATGAATTCACAGTGTTCTTATTTCAATTTCCAGGAGTGTATTTTGGAGAGATCGTTAGTGTACTATACCACTGAAACTACATATTTTCATAATACAAATGTTGTTGTTGTTGTTTTTGTGGTCTTCAGTCCTGAGACTGGTTTGATGCAGCTCTCCATGCCACTCTATCCTGTGCAAGCTTCTTCATCTCCCAGTACCTACTGCAGCCTACATCCTTCTGACTCTGCTTAGTGTATTCATCTCTTTGTCTCCCTCTACGATTTTTACCCTCCCCGCTGCCCTCCAATACTAAATTGGTGATCCCTCGATGCCTCAGAACATGTCCTACCAACCGATCCCTTCTTCTAGTCAAGTTGTGCCACAAGCTCCTCTTCTCCCCAATTCTATTCAATACCTCCTCATTAGTTATGTGATCTACCCATCCAATCTTCAGCATTCTTCTGTAGCACCACATTTCGAAAGCTTCTATTCACTTCTTGTCCAAACTATTTATCATCCACGTTTCACTTCCATACATGGCTACACTCCATACAAATACTTTCAGAAATGACTTCCTGACATTTAAATCTATTTTTCTTCTTCAGAAACGCTTTCCTTGCCATTGCCAGTCTACATTTCATATCCTCTCTACTTCGACCGTCATCAGTTATTTTGCTCCCCAAATAGCAAAACTCCTTTACTACTTTAAGTGTCTCATTTCCTAATCTAATTCCCTCAGCATCAGCCGACATAATTCGACTACATTCCATTATCCTCATTTTGAAACTACATATTTTCATAATACAAACGTATAAATACGAAAAACATCAATTACTACCTGTTAGTTTCTAAGGTGGTGGTCCCTTCTGACACTAATCGCTGTTGAGAGAAGGAAAAAGGTCTCACAAAATTAAAGTGTTTTTAACTTTTATGGCATGGTGTTATTCCCTTCATTTTGCACGTTCATAAAACTTGTCCCGTAACACCAGTGACTGAGGGCAGAGTGTACAGTACTCACCACGTTCTTTTCGACAGAGTTATAGCTTATTTGCATTTGGCATCTTTTTAATAGCATATGCGGCACAACAGCACTCTTGTCAAAGGACAGAGGTATTGTGGTAACCATCCCGTCCTTGGATGCCAAAATCTAACCTACTTCACACAGAATAGATTCTAACCTAACCTCCTCGATCCCGTCAAAAACTGATGAATGAGATCAGATGCACAGTGACCAAGCTGTTGGCTGATGTTATCGAGCAACCTTTGACAGTGGCGAATGATGACAGTTGTCAGTGCCACTATGAACTCAGCTTAGCATTTTAGCTAAGTGAACTAAATATTTAGATCGTGTTAAATGCCACTCAATATTCTTTTTAAAATTTCCCCATGAACTAGTGTAGCGCTTTGGACAGAGTAAATCTAAGGTTAATTTTTATTGTATTATTTGTAACCAGTATTTACGTCTTAACTTTCTTTTGAAAATCCTTCCGATTGCACTTGCCCCACTCAGCAGGATGCCCTACTACATAACTTAATGCAAAATATATTTTTTGAGAAGAGGTGTTGGATGTACACCTCCGTCAGGGTTTAAACTTTGGTAAACGCTTGTATAGATTCATGCTACTGCTTAACTGTAGCTGTTCTAGTAAAGTATTTGTATCCAAAGATTTCCTGTACACCGAATTTCCGGGATTTTGTGCCTCGTTTTAGCTAGCTCATCCCACAATTGTTTAAATTTATTATTTGGATGAGTTACTTCATCCCCAGAAAGTCGTACAAACAGAAACAGAATCTCCATTTTCGCTTCTTTGCTCTAAAAGTTCAATACAATTTTGGGCATCTGAGATACGATCCTTTGCAAGTTTACACTCATTTACTGCAAATTTTCGCAATCTATTTACTCCAATATGAATTTCCCTAATATGTTCTTGAATTTCGTTACGTACAAGGTGGCACTGTAGTATGAATTTCGTTTTTAAAAAAGTTTAATTTATGATCTAGCGTATTCGTTAAATGCTCCTCCAAATGCTCAAATCTCACATCAAATTGAGAAAATCTGTCATTGTTACTGGTAAGTACCTCCTTCTTGGATGACTATATTTTATTATCAATGTCTTTAAACTGATTTTGCATCTGCTTAGTAAATTCATCAAATTTTCCCATGTACTGGTAACCCTCTTTCTTGTGATGGCAGGCATGAACAAATATTTTATTTCTCATCTCAGTATGTTTATCGTCTATATCAATGATTTTAATTGTAAAATTAATTGTATTCTACACTTGTCTTATTGTATCACTGACAACACATACAACCTTTTTAAATTTGCCGCCTACACAGCTCACTGTTAACTTTATATTGTGTGTTGCTGACTAACTGCATGTAGGCTGCAGTGTGCCAACGACAGTGTGTGCGCTGCAATCTTTTGATGACTTCCTGTAGATTGTGTACTGTCCTTGGGTGAATACCGGTTTGTTTCTCCCCAACAAAGTTCTTCTTCCTTATTCACTCAATTTTATTATTCATTTCTGATTCAGTTTGGCATTTGTACTGTACAGAACATCTTGTTTTATTCCCGTTGCCCTTGGCAATGCATTTTCTTCTTGGTGCTTTCTTAGAAAACTAGACTTGTCTTTTTCGTTACATTTTATCTCAAGCATCAAACACCTAAATAATTTGCCACCTGGACATTCCTTTTATATATGATGAATGTTGCTTACTGAATATTTGGTCAACGTTAAGTATTTTAATCAGGATCCAGCTAGTCTGTGGCCTGAATCTATGTGCCTTCTTCCTCCAATTTGGCTCAGACTTCGCCTCTGCACAGGCTGCAGATAAAGCTGCTCAAAATTAACTTCTCATTCTCATTCACTCCACCACATAAATAAGAAGTGAGATGTAATTCACCTTCTTATATTATATTCAAAATTACTACTCAATAAATGATAAATGAGGGCAGTTACCAACTCTTATACTGCACCTCTGTACTACACACATAAAAGATCTAATATTGAACATTATCAATTACAATACACATATTACCTTTGATATTTTGCGTTCTAAGATTTCATTGAGCTTTTTCTTCCGCACCGCCTGCTCCATGGAACTCCTCTTTCCTCAGCAGGTAGGGTCGTCTGACTTCTACCAACTTTCGTACAGTCACTAGATCGTTAGCTCTGGTATCAGCACCTACAATTTATAACACCTCCCAATACTGGGGTGCTCATCACTTACCGACTACTTTGTCCTGAACATCTTTTCTCTGACATACGTATTTAAGGACATAATACCTCTCATTCAAGGAATGGGATGTATCACTACAACATTTAGTTCTCTACTCATTTGTTCAATTATTTAAACTAAGTAAACTGCATACTGATTTAGCAGTATCTCTCAATATTGCACAGTTATGTAATGTAGAGTTTTGTATGGCTCTGACTCAAGTAAATGAATAAACACTCTCTCTGGATATTCCACTTTTGTTATTCCTATCCATCTT
Source organism: Schistocerca americana (assembly GCF_021461395.2). Lineage (NCBI taxonomy): Eukaryota > Metazoa > Arthropoda > Insecta > Orthoptera > Acrididae > Schistocerca > Schistocerca americana. The sequence continues at coordinate 706,403,574 of NC_060119.1, read as the reverse complement.
TAAACAAGGCATGACAGTTTTAAATCCAAAAGCACTGTTATGTAGAAGCAGATAAGTTGCAGCAATCAGCATGTAAAGAAGTAATATGGTTGATTACTTCTAAACTGGTTTTTCCATTTGGTGAAATCATAATGAGGCAGACTCTCTGTGACAATGCTATTAATTATAAATGAATAAATTGTTAACACTGCAAAATGTATACTATATGTTGCAAAGAATTTTATTTCAATGTATGTTCACATAAGTCAATTGCAACAAGTAGTAAATCAAGTGAAAAAAGACAATTATGTAATAAATAAATGTACACATATTTTAAATCCAAATTATGTCCATCATAATGGTGGCAATATTTATTCAAATTAAATAAATTTTTATTTACTGATAAAACAGTATGTGCAAGATCCAAATCAAAGTAATGACACATTCCTTTCTATTTATCAGGACCAGTCTCTCACATTGTATCAAATACAAACAATTTTTATTAATGGTTTATTCTACTGGGAAGTAGGCCTGCAGAAGATATTCATAAATCTTCACATCATTTTCCAGGAACAAGCAAAATATCACTCTGTCCACCTGTGAAAGAAAAATATCCATATCTCGGGTCATTCAATAAAAGCAACATAATTATTATACATCTGTATTTCTAACTGCATTAGGGCCTACTTATTTCAGAATGCATTACTTACTGAATCTCCTTGCTTCTCCAAGAAACTCCGAACTGTTTTAAGAGCAACGTTAGCTGCAGCATTCGGAGGATATCCTAAACAAGATTTCCATTGTCAAAAAGAACAAACAAAGATGTCATTAATCTAAAGGAAGCTGTAGAATGTCATGTTCAGATATGGTTGTAGTGAAAATGATATGGGCTTGCTGTCCTATGATATGGAATCAGTACACTTAGTTTGCTCCTCACTAGTGCGAAGTTTATGCATTTATGTGAAATGATGTGTGTAAAGTGAAAAAATACTAACTAATAAAAAGATGTATGTGTATACATGCATAATGTATAATGTAAAAATGAGTAACAACTATACTTTTATGAATATGTAAAATGTATTTTGATAAAGCCAACTGCATGGTAAACATGCTGAATGGCTAATAAATAAACATAAAAAGCATACGAAGGGATATAAGTTTAATACAGCACTTAATTGTTTTATAAGTATTCTATGGATCCACGGTGTGGCTATATCATCTAGATGTGGGACAAGTCAGCGTAGATTTTACACGGCACATAGGTAATGACAATTAAGTTTTTAGCAGTCAATAACAACAATTACTGATAAACTTCTTTAACAATGCGCCATTAACTTCACTATTATAATAGTTGCACAGACATGAAAAAAACTTTCACATACTTTTAATGAAGAGTAGAGAGGAAGGTCTTGGGGATGTTGTCTTGCTTATGTTTAAATTACAATCGGTTTTCTTTCATCCATTTACAATTGATCAGTCGATCAGTTGAGGACTGAAGATTTTAGTATTGGTGTATTTCACCCCCTTTTATGCCAGAGATGGATTAGCTCATGGGAGAAGTCATTATTCAGTGTCATGTTATGACTCTAATACACCTGTAAGAGACCCGTTCAAAACATTCCGGAACATTGGTAATTTCATGCCAATGGTATATTGGAGTGAAATGCGGTTGGCATCCCTGAACACGCCTGTGTTTAATATGTAAAAGGCGGGAGTTTCACTCTTGTATGTCTGTTATTGTTCAGTGCTGTATTGAGTAGAATTTTGTGTTGCACAGTTTGCAAATTTCGTGATGGTAGAGTTGGAAGAACAGTATGTCTGCATTAAATTTTGTGTGGAACTAAAAAAAAACCTTATAGGGACACCCCAAATGATGTAGGAAGCCTACGGTGATGAATGTTTAAACTGTACTTGGTGGAATGGTTCACATGGTTTAAAACTGGCCGGACAGGAAGTTAAAGGATGACCCTCGTTCAGGATGCCCTTCGAAACGTACCGTTGGTGCTTGTGTCAGCAATGCCACCGAAATTGCGCTTGTCAATCAAAGACTGACTGTCTGAGAGATAGCAGAAGAATGTAACATTTCAGCTGGATCATGTCATGAAATCCTAGCACAGCATCTTGGAATGCATGTTGCCGCCAAGTTCATCCCACGACTCACGAGTCAAGATCAGAAAGACCTTCGCCTCACAATCTGTGAAGAGTTTTTGCATCGCACAAGTGAGAACGATATGTTTGTTAAGAGAATCATAACTGGTGATGAGGTGTGGGCCTATGGTTATGTTGGTGAGACCAAGGTTTAATCTTCACAATGGGTTGGGAAAGGTTCTCCAGGACCAAAAAAAAGCTTGTCAGGTCATGTCAAATGTCAAAGCCATACTGAGAGTTTTCTTCGACATTGAAGGATTAGTTCAACATGAATTCGTGACACAGGGCCAACGGATAATTGGTAGTACTATCAGGAAGTGTTGCGACACCTGCGAGAAAATGTGAGAAAGAAACAGCCGGAAATGTTACGAGACAATTCATGGCTCTCGCATCACAATAATTCACCTGCACATTCAACCCTTTAGGTGCGTGACTATTGTACGAAAAAAACAAATCACTGTGTTGCCTCATCCTCCGTACTCTTCAGACCTGGCCACCCCTGCAGATGTTGGTGCTTCACGCTATCCAGATAGAGGTATAACAAGACTGCTTCCGGAAGTGAAAACAGTGTTGGGAGTGGTGTAAAAAAATTTTGTGGACAAAGTTCCAGAATTTTTTGAACAGATCTTGTATACTACTCTTTCAATGTTAAAGAAGTAGTTTACAATAACAAGAAGCATTAGAGAATACATTAATTGTGATTTTGTGATAATAATTTCAAGTTTCCAGAAGCAGGATGCTAATGAAGCCAACCCCCCCCCCCCCCCCCCCCCCCCACTTTTTCATGGGAGAATGTTGTGTATCAAACAAGAGGTGCACAACAAATACTGAAAGGGGCCCCGCCACCACACAGGTCCAACCACATGCCTGGCATCTCTCACGTCTGTGCAACAGCCTCCAGGTGGCACTCACATGCGCGGACCTCGTCCTGTTTCTGCACCACTTCGTTCAGCCAGTTGCACATCTGCTGATAGATGGACATCAGCCAATATAGAATGCTGTTAACTGCACACTACTTTGCTCCCATCTTGTATTGGTGGATGCAAGTTACAACCAGCAATTAGCAGTGCCTAAAGTCAGCCCAGTTTAGTACTCTGAAGACTACTGTCTGACCTACTAGTCAATATTGATGGTGTTATTGAGTGTTTGATCATTTACAATCAGTTAGAGTGAGAATATATAGACTGCCAAGAGCAGCAACGTTATTTAGACATCGCTGTGTTAGGTTTAGGACAACAAGTTCCATTCATCAAACTTTACTAAATTTAAGTACTATTTTGTAACATACTTTTAATACATCTTTGCTATAGTGCTGCCCTATCAAACAAGTGTTTGTTTGTAGGTGTGCAAATCAGCCACTAATCAGAAACCATTGCAGGGAAACAGTCATCTGCTACTGTGCATGTTTAATCTAGAAACAGTGGTGGCCAAATCAAAAAATGCTGATAATGATACCGTCACAGTTGCTACTCAAGATGACTGTACTCGTTCCATTCATCGGTAAACAATGGTGCTCACTGTTAATTAGAAAAATCAGGGAACTTATCAGAAGACAAGGGAAGCAAGGACTCCTAAATTGGAGACCAAGAATTTTATGGTGACTTCAGCAGAGACAGGAAAAGGAAATCTAAAGCTTGCTGCTAAGACTCGAAGAAAAACACTAACAAAATTCTGAAAATGTGAGGACATGTGTATAATGCATATAAAAAAGATAATAATGGCAAAATTATTCAAATACTCCAAGAGGGGTATGATGATTAGGTCAAGATGATTAGGTTGATGTGGACTTCAAAGATGTGTCAAAATCAGTTGAAAGGAAGTGTCACAAACCTTCTGTTGGTGATAGGCAGGCAGTATTTAATACATTCTGGGAAATGGTGCCATGGAATCAGAGGAACATTTACGTAATCAGTCTTGTGGATATAAATCCGAACAAATAACCACGAAAATACACTGGCAAATCCAGAATGGGATGCTGATTTATCATTTGAAAAATGAGATGGGAAAACAAAGCCTGCAAAAAAGACATTTCTCAATACTCTTAAGATTAAATAATGGAATGACAAACTGGGTAAGGTAACTCCACATGTGGAATGAGCCTTGATTCAAAACTGTCATGTTCTCAAATAAAACAAATTAAAGAAAAAGATGAGACAATCTTAACAAAAGAATTCCTGAACTACCTGCCAAAACTGACATTACATTACAGCATGAAATCTCCCTTTAAGCTGTACCTTGAGCCTATTTCACAATGCAAAAGCTGTACGGATAACACAAGGAAAATTGTAATACACAGGAGGTTCCACCATTAAGTGGGATCACCTTTATGTTATAAGAGTGCTACCTTAGCTTCCCCAAAGAAATAACAGTGCGACCTGTGTTACAGTTACAGGTTTCGAAATGTGGGTGAAGACATGGGGAAGAAGCACACAGAACAAAAAGAGCAGACAAGGACACACAATGATCTAGATAAGAACACCACCCAGACATCTACTCATGGAAAACCTTGGACTTACAGGTTGTGACAGTAGTTCCCAAATTTACATGACACAGACGACAGCAGTCTCTGGGCTTCAGTAGCCAGACTCTGTGGTCATGTGTGTGTGAGTTTTGTGTGTGTGTGTGTGTGTGTGTGTGTGTGTGTGTGTGTGTGTGTGTGGTCATTTGTGATGAAGGCCTAGTTAGCCAAAAGCTCACTTTCTGACAGTCTTTTTGTCGAGCACGTCTGTGATTTTTTTGTTATGCCTACCTGTGACTTAGCATCTCTGCTACATAGTGAGTAGCAAATATTCTTTTCATTATATTTTCCATTCCATCCTGCATATTTCATTATTTAAAATTAGTTGTTCATAATTTTACAATGCATAATTTAGAAATTCATGATGCAGTGTGTTACCATTTGATCAAACACAACATGAGAATTGGTTGCATCAAGTTTTGCATGTGTATAGGACACCCAGTCAAGAACAATTTAGGAAAATTCTGTCCAATCATTTTGTATTCTGATGGCTGCAGATATTAGAACAGGAACACAATATTGTCGCAGAAGAAGCTGAGTAGCACTGTGGTGTAGTGGTTATGATGCTAAACTGTTGCATGGAAGGTTGTGTGTTCAAAACTCACCTGGACTGTACAATTTTAATTTCTATATTCGGTTCGAGTACATTCTAGAAGTATCCACAAATGTCAAGACTCATTGTACTGGAATGTTCTGTAGCTGTATACATACTGTATGTGTTCTGGCCTGAGGCAGTTCGCTCTGCGCTCTTATATGTGCAAATGTTGAATAAGCCTTCGTTAAGTGAAGTTAGTGTTCGTCATTAATCTAATTACACCTTCTTCTATGTGACATTATTCTGGTGGAGGTGCAGGGTATTGGAATGTGTGAAAGTGCACATTATCGACGACACAGTGGCTCCCATCAGGCCACAACAGAGCCGCCATTTACATGGCGAGGAACCCGAGTTCGAACCATAGTCAATAGATCGCAATCTACCAGAGACAGAAGAAGAAGAAGAAGAAGAAGAAGAAGTTATGATGACAGCAACTGTGTGCCACCACATGAAATATCTTTCCACATTCTGTGGTGATGATGCCCAAGATCCTAACGCGTGGCTAAAGGTATATGAGCGTATAGCCAAATTTAACAAATGGAATGACACCGTGTGTATGGCTAACGTATTTTTCTACTTGGAGGGCACTGCCAAGCAATGGTATGAGAAGAACGAGAAGAAGTTCACAAGCTGGGAAGTATTCCAGGCAGAACGGCGCAAGTATTTCGGCGACACACAATTATAGAAGTGCAAGGCTGAAGATAAATTAAAGTGCAGGGCACAGTGTCCAGTAGAAACTACAGCATCCTACATTCCAGACGCCTTGGAGCTGTGTAAAATAGAGGATCCTAGAATGAAGGAGGAAGACAAAGTTGCACATTTCAGGAAGGGCGTTGCTGAGGACGTCTATCAAACCCTACTCCTGAATGAAGTTTTGACAGCAGACGACTTCATAAAATGGTGCCACTATATCGAGACAATGCATCACAAAATAATTACAAGCAAGAAGTTTGAACAGCTTCCAAATGTCGTATCGATGTCTGTGATGGATTCTGGTGGAGGCTCCGAGTATTGGAATGTGTGATAACGCACATTATTGACGATACAATGGCCCCCATCAGGCCACGACAGAGCCGCTGTTTACGTGGCCAGAAACTTGAGTTCAAGCCACAGTCAACACATCACAATCTACCGGAGACAACTGATTTCACAAGTGTTCTTTATCAGATAGTGACAGGAAGGCACTTGGATTGCATGGCGAGCAAAGAACCAAGACGCTTCAAGAGGTCATAAGGGAGGAAGTGGAACAGACATTGAACCCAATCTCTTGTCCTTCATTTCCCTTCAAAATGATGAAAAAGTTGACGCACAGGTGAAGTTATATTCCTACAATGCCGCATGAAGAACCTGTTTGGGCACCAAGGAAGACTGACATCTGGAGGACCCAGGATAACCAACCAGTATGTTACCACTGCAGATGACCAGGACACGTGGTGCACTATTGTCGAAAAAGTTGGCGGATATTTGATGACGCCTGTGCCAGAAAAAAGCAGACTGATCTTATCCGACGCTAACTCCGGGACAGCAAAGATGAACAAGAAGATGTGGGTGCAAGATGACGTAGGTCACCATTGCCGCAAGCTAGCCGCTGGAGAGGACACTCCCCAACACACAGATCAAGGTCTCCATTGCCAATCACCTAGCCGCCGCAACCTGGAAAGATAAAGGTTGCAACCTTCCTTGGAGGTGAGGTCGCCAAAGAGAAAAATCCTCTGCCGTAGATCACTACAAAAACGATAGAAAACTATGTCGATATCCTCATGGACAGCTGACCAGCCCAAGCTCTTGTGGCCTCTGGAGCATCACATTCAGTGATTTCGGAGAAGTGCCATCGCCACTTGCAGAAAACCATATTCACCAACAACAAAACATCTCTGGTGAAGGTGGCTAATGGGAAATATGTAAAACCTACAGGAAGATGTACCAATCATGTGGGTACAACTGGCCATACACAGCCCTTAGAATTCATCGTCTTACAAGAGTGTAGTGATGACGTCATTCTCAGATGGGACTTTTTGAAAGCTTTTCAGGTAATTATAGATTGTGGTCACTCGAAGATTATGCTAGATGAGATGAGATACTGTGGATAGGAAGATATGCATCCGAGTGTGTGGAGACTATGTGTGCTGGATGAAGTGATCATTCCTGCAGTCAGTGCTAGAAAGGTAATTGTTACGTGTCATGCCATGCATCAACCCATGGACCTTGTTGTGGAATGTAAGCGAAGCATACCACTGAAGAATAACTTGCTCATCCCAGCCTCTGTCATCTTGTTTAAGAATGGATTCGGTAAATTGTGGATAGTTAACTGTCGCCGAGAACTGCAGATCCTTACAAGACACATGTGCGTAGGAAACACTGCGCCGTTAATTGAAGAACAGCTGAGCATCATAGAAACCTCCCATGCTGATTCTGTGGGCAAAATTAGCACTACCACTACGAGACAAGATCTTCTAGCTCAACTATCACCAGATCTCACTAAGGAACAACAGAAGAAGCTGCATGACATTCTCCAAGAGTTCTCTGAATGCTTCAATCCGCAGGTTAAGAGAAAATTAGGCAAATCGACGGTGAAGCACTGGATTAGCACTGTAGACCAACAACCAATAAGCCAGAGAGCAAACCGTGTGTCCGCGGTGGAACATCGAACAATTCGCGACGAGGTAGAGAAAATGATGAAAGAGTGACATCGTTCAGCCTTCGCAGAGCCCATGGTCGTCACCAGTGGTCCTTGTCAGGAAGAAGGATGGCAGTTGGCGCTTTTGTGTTGATTACAGGAAGCTTAATAAGGTAACTAAAAAGGACATTTACCCTCTTCTACAAATTGACGAGACACTAGATTGTCTGAAGGGGGCTAAGTTTTTCTCAACCATGGACATGTACTAATGATACTGGCAAATCGAGGTAGATGAGGCTGATCATGAGAAAACTGCATACATCATCCCTGAGGGCCTGTATGAGTTTAAGCTAGTGCCGTTTGGTTTGCGTAATGCACCAGCAACTTTTGAACGGATAATGGATAATCTTCCAAGTCACCTGAAGTGGACGATGTGTCTTTGTTATTTAGATGACATTATAGTGTTCTCAGAGACATTTGATGAACATATAAAAAGACTGAGGGTCTTCTTAAGTGTCTCCAACAAGGTGGACTGAAACTTAATCCAAGAAAGTGTCTCTTTGGAACAAAAGAAATCAAAATACCTGGACACCTTGTGTCAAATGAAGGTGTGCGGCCAGACCCAGATCTATAATGGAATTTCCTATTCCTAAAAGCATTAGAGATGTGAGAAGCTTCCTCGGATTATGTTCTTGTTAGCGTCGTTTTATCAGAGTTTTGTATCAAAGCCAGACCACTCCAAGAGTTGTTCAAAGCTGATGCTAAATTTATCTGGGGTGGCGCACAACAAGTTTTTTGATGTGCTGCGAAAAGCTCTGACGACTGACTCTGTACTTGGTCTGTATGATGAGAGAACACCAACAGAACTACACACAGATGCCAGTGGGTACGGGATCAGTGCTGTTCTGGTGCAAATTTCGGATGGAAGAGAGAAGGTTGTAGCCTATGCTTCTAGGACACTTACAAAAGCTGAGAGAGGCTACTCAACTACAGAAAGAGAAGGTCTTGCTGTGATCTGGGCCATGTGCAAATTTTGACAGTATCTGTATGGAAGGCCATTCACCGTTGTTACAGACCATCATTCACTTTGTTGGTTGACAGGTCTTAAGGATCCAACAGGAGGTCTCGCCAGGTGGAAATGTCTTCAAGAGTATGACATTACCATAGTGTACAAAAGTGGAAGAAAACACCAAGATGTCGACTATCTCTCAAGAAACCCTGTGCAAGATCATCAAGACTTTGATGAAGATAGTGACTATCTTGCTGCACTCCATGATCTCTCTGCTGAGCAGAAGAAAGATGCCAAGATATCTCAAATTACACTTGCCTTAAATCGGTCAGAGGATGTGAAAGGACAATTTAAGGTAGTTAATGGATCACTTTGCAAGAAAAACTTTGATCCATTTGGAAAGAGATGGCTACCGGCGATTCCTAAACACATGCGCTTAGATGTTCTACAAAAATTCCATGACACACCTGAGGCTGGACACTTTGGATTTATTAAGACTTATGATAGAATCCGCAAGAGATTTTTCTAGCTAGGTTTATTTAGGAGTGTCCGTCACTATGTGTCGCACTGTTGAGGGTGCCAGAGGAGAAAGGCAGTTCTTCAGAAACCACCTGGCCGACTCATACCAATTCCAATAGCCGAAATCCCTTTCCAGCGTGTTGGGATTGTCCTCCTCGGATGATTTCCAACGTCTGCTAGTGGCAATAGATGGATTATTGTTTGCACTGATTATCTGACACGCTATGCGATTACAAAAGCCGTGAAAACAGCCGAAGCTCCCGAAATAGCCAAATTCATCGTGGAAGACATTATATTAAAACACGGTGCTCCTAGGTCATTAATTACATTACTCATCACATGACTACTGCCTAACATCCACAAACTAACGGGCTTACTGAACGCCTTAATAAGACCTTGGCCAACGTCCTATCAATGTTTGTCAATGTTGAGCGGAGCAACTAGGATGAGGTGCTACCTTTTGTGACATTTGCCTACAACACCGCCAAACAAGACACCACAGGATTTACGCCATTTCTCCTGGTGCACGGGCATGAGGCAACTACGACGATGGATACTGTGTTTCTGTTGCATCCTGATGACATGGACGATGACTATATTGGCCAGGTGTTAACCAGAACTGAGGAAGCTTGGCAGTTAGCTTGAGTCCGCACACTGCAGGCTCAAGAAAACGATCACCGAAGGTATGACGCGAGCCAACGCCCTGTTGTCTGTCTACCAGCCTGGTAACCTCATCTGGAGCTTCACTTCTGTTCAGAAGATTAGTGTCTCTGAGAAGCTCCTCAGACGTTACTTAGGACCTTATAAGGTTGTAAGGCAGTTGTCTGATGTTACTCATGAAGTTGAATATTTCGACCCTGACATAAGATGATGAAAGATCAGAGATACCATCCACATACTTCGAATGAAGCCCTACAAGGATCCTGAAACCCAGCGTAAATTCAAAGCTCCAGCGGCAGGCAACAAGTGGAAAGGTGATGAAGAGTGTAGCAGCAAAAGAAGTTCTAAGAAGGTCACAGTCCATGCGAGCATCAGTCATCGGGAGTCAGAGTACACAGGGCCGATTACTCGTTCCTGGACTAGGAGGACGCAACACCGAGATGCTGTTCTCTTAAGGAGGGACCAATGTCTCAGAAGAATCTGAGTAGCACTGTGGTGTAGTGGTTATGATACTAAACTGTTGCATGGAGGGCCTTGAGTCCAAAACTCACTTGGACTGTACAATTTTAATTTCTATATTCGGTTTGAGTACATTTTAGAAGTATCCACAAATGTCAAGAATTATTGCATTGGATTGTTCTGTAGCTGTATATATACTGTATGTGTTCTGTCCGGAGGCAGTTCGCTCCACGCTCTTGTATGTGCAAGTGCTGAATAAACCTTCGTTAAGTGAAGTTAGTATTTGTCATTCATCTAATTACACCTTCTTCTACGTGACATTATTGTCAAATGCTCTTTATTTGATATTGGAGTTTTGATTCCGCAAAAGTTTTGGAGAAAAGACATACTCAAAATGAGTGTGACTTAGTTCACAGTTCCATCTAGCGCAAGCTTGAAGGATGTGAAGTTGAAGTTCCTAGCCCATACACCTTGATACCTAAAGAGGTGACAGTTTCACAACTATATGTGCGCTTCCATGAAGGATTTTAATAAAAATTGGTTAAGGTTTCCAAGTGGGTATTGTTACTTGCTTTATCAGCACCAAAATGAATGTAACAGTGTAAAGTTATACAAGAGACTGACAAATACCACAGAAGTAACATACCCTACCACAAATGCCAAGAATGTTCCATGTATCTGTTGTAATTAAGCTTTCCAAAAAGTATTTTCACTGTTTCACTTTTTGATATGATAAAAAATTTCACTGTAGCACTGCAACGCAAATATTGTGCCCCAATGAAATGTATCAGGTATTCTACACAGTTTCTTGTCTCTCTTGCAAAAGTCGTGTTTTGCTACTCATGCAATATTGCTTCTTCACTGACAGTATCATGACCTGCTGTCTGAGACACCTGCAACTGTAGTCTGCAACATTGTTTCAAAATAAATTACCTACTGATTCCACAATGATAGGTTCTTGTGATTTACACTGTTAAATCATGGTGCCACTTTTCATACACTTCAGCCACTGTCAGATGTTAAACATTCCATCAAATGTTGTGGAAGGGGAACAAAGAAGGGGGGGGGGGGGGGTGAGGCAAAATCTAGTCAACAAATGGAATGAATGCTTGACACCTCCCAAACCATCACCAGCTGAATGCTAAACAAACGGTGAAAAAACGCCAGTTAGGAAATTATACATAACCCATTTCTTGCTTTTATCACATGTCACTCATTCCTCACCAAATGAAAGTACACAAAATGAATGTACTTATAGTAACAATATCTTGTGAGTCACTGGCGTCCATTTCCCAACGTATGTTCTACAGAAATGCATCTGTACCTCATAAATGGCACAGTACATTTGATCTTTCAAATCACAAGTAAACTGTAGCATCATCACGTGAAAAACAAAAATCAATTTCTTATAGCTTATACAATATCAGAGGAAAAAATCAAAAGAAAGGGGAAACATGCCATGCCGTATTCTGAGAGACCACATATTTGCTACAATAGTTTACCAAAACATACAAATGACAAATACACAGTTTTGCCACAACATAAGAAAATATAACATGACAAAAATGGTCACGTTTTGGCCAGTTTTCACAGCAAGCATGGTAGACAGTACTAAGAAAACAATATTCAGAGTAATCCGTAAGTGAAAAATAACACTGATACAATTACACGTACACACACTGTGGTGAGCAAAGAACTTCTTTCCAGGGTCAAACTAGACTGCAAATTGCAATTATAATGTTTTTATTCTCTCCATCCCCCCCCCCCCCCCCCCCCCACACACACACATACACAATTATCTACCAAGCAAATGACACTAACAAGGCACAGATTGCAGATTATCTGCAAAGCTAACATCAACCATTCATCTTTGGAGACAGAGATGTGCAGTATCATTGTACACAATTAAAAAGTATTGTACAATATGTTGTGGTCAAGTACAAGCCAAACCCAGCTATGAGGAATGGGAAAGAGAGGATCAGCCCAAGATTAAACAATGCCAGCACTAAGCAAAAATAAAATTTTGGTGACTTATGAAAAATTTAAAAAAAAACTGTTTTATGTAAAGTCACAACTGATAAAAATCATGCATACAGTCATTAAGTGATCATACTGGCACCAAATGGAAGATCCTGGGGAAAAGAATTAAACACTGAAGGTGGTCTCTTCAGTTAGTTCACTACATAATTGTATGTTTTTGGCTGGCTTGGGTTGGGTTGGGAGGGTGGAGTTTCACTGGTTGTGACAGTTAGTGTGGGAGGTTGCTTCAGTTAGTGCAGGATGTTGTTTGTTGTTCTTATAAAAAAGATGAGGCGGTTTTGGTTGGAGTGGGAGGTGTTTCATGCCTAGCATTTCATCCCCTCCCCCGCCCCTCCCCCCAAGTTTATCATCATTTTGATAGTTGTAAACTGGGTTATTATTTGTAGTATTTTTATTTCCATATCTACATTTTACTTTTTGTGTTGTTCTTGTCAGCTTGACTCTACATTTGTTTGGAATTAAATGTTTGGTAAGTTTCACTTCTGCACTCAATCTATTTTTTGTGGTTTTAGTTATTGTTTTTTCGCTGTCTTTTTTGTGTTTGATGCTGTAAATTTTGTCAATTTGTGTTAAAACTGGCATGTGTTGCAGTGTTTCAACATTTATTTTCTTTTTGCTATCTTTTTTGTAACTGAGCTATATACATATATATATATAGGTCAATTATTGTTGTCAACATTTTTGCATTATCTACATCTACATCCATACTCCGCAAACCACCTGACGGTGTGTGGCGGAGGGTACCTTGAGTACCTCTATCGGTTCTCCCTTCTATTCCAGTCTCGTATTGTTCGTGGAAAGACGGATTGTCGGTATGCCTCTGTGTGGGCTCTAATCTCTCTGATTTTATCATCATGGTCTCTTCGCGAGATATACGTAGGAGGGAGCAATATACTGCTTGACTCCTCGGTGAAGGTATGTTCTCAAAACTTCAACAAAAGCCCGTACCGAGCTACTGAGCGTCTCTCCTGCAGAGTCTTCCACTGGAATTTATCTATCATCTCCGTAACGCTTTCGCGATTACTAAATGATCCTGTAACGAAGCGCGCTGCTCTCCATTGGATCTTCTCTCTCTCTTCTATCAACCCTATCTGGTATGGATCCCACACTGCTGAGTAGAATTGAAGCAGTGGGCGAACAAGCGTACTGTAACCTACTTCCTTTGTTTTCGGATTGCATTTCTTTTGGATTCTTCCAATGAATCTCAGTTTGGCATCTGCTTTACCGACAATCAACTTTATATGATCATTCCATTTTAAATCACTCCTAATGTGTGCTCCCAGATAATTTATGGAATTAACTGCTTCCAGTTGCTGACCTGCTATTTTGTAGCTAAATGATAAGGGATCTTTCTTTCTATGTATTCGCAGCACATTACACTTGTCTACATTGAGATTCAATTGCCATGCATCAATTCGCTGCAAATCCTCCTGCATTTCAGTACAATTTTCCACTGTTACAACCTCTCGATATACCACAGCATCATCCACAAAAAAGCCTCAGTGAACTTCCGATGTCATCCACAAGGTCATTTATGTATATTGTGAATAGCAACGGTCCTATGACACTCCCCTGTGGCACACCTGAAATCACTCTTACTTCGGAAGACTTCTCCCCATTGAGAATGACATGCTGCGTTCTGTTATCTAGGGACTCTTCAATCCAATCACACAATTGGTCTGATAGTCCATATGCTCTTACTTTGTTCATTAAACGACTGTGGGGAACTGTATCGAACGCCTTGCAGAAGTCAAGAAACACGGCATCTACCTGTGAACCCGTGTCTATGGCCCTCTGAGTCTCGTGGACGAATAGCGCGAGCCAGGTTTCACACGATCGTCTTTTTCGAAACCCATGCTGATTCCTACAGAGTAGATTTCTAGTTTCCAGAAAAGTCATTATACTCTAACATAATATTTGTTCCAAAGTTCTACAACTGATTGACATGAGAGATATAGGTGTATAGTTCTGCACACGAGTTCGATGTCCCTTCTTGAAAACGGAGATGACCTGTGCCCTTTTCCAATCCTTTGGAATGCTACACTCTTCTAGAGACCTACGGTACACCGCTGCAAGAAGGGGGGGCAAGTTCCTTCGCGTACTCTGTGTAAAATCGAACTGGTATCCCATCAGGTCCAACGGCCTTTCCTCTTTTGAGAAATTTTAATTGTTTCTCTATCCCTCTGTCGTCTATTTCGATATCTACCATTTTGTCATCTGTGCAACAATCTAGAGAAGAAACTACAGTGCAGTCTTCATCTGTGAAACAGCTTTGGAAAAAGACTTTTAGTATTTTGGCCTTTAGTCTGTCATCCTCTGTTTCAGTACCAATTTGGTCACAGAGTGTCTGGACATTTTGTTTTGATCCACCTACTGCTTTGACATAAGAACAAAATTTCTTAGGATTTTCTGCCAAGTCAGTACATGTTTGTAATGTACTTCTTTTTGTTTTTTTATTGTTTTATCTATCTAAGCTGTTTATGTAAAATGTAGTAATCTATTTGCCAGACGGAAAGTGAAAAGGGACCTCTAAATTTGAGTTAGTTATAATATGTTTAATGTAGTTGATGGGAAACAGGTTTTTTGAGATGGCGCATTTTAAAGTTTATTACCGGCATTTAATGTGATGTAGTTAAGAAACAAATTCTGAATATATATTACACTTAAAATTTTCTTTGTCAAATGGCAACCCTTTTTCAAGTTAACATTACACATTAAGTGGTTAGCCCCCTTCAGACCTATAGCACATTACAGTGTACAAAAATTTAAAGCCAAATAAACAGGCCCACACTGAGAACAATTAGTGTACCCTGCATAGATTTTTTTGGCAAAATATTGGTAATTTTATTCTGAGTTATGGCATGTTTCACACCAAATTTTGATGTTCAAGCCATTATAGGCCCAAAGCTGCTTAAAATTCTGAATTCACAGAACCCTCAAAAATTGAGTCCTGAGATCCCATATTTTATAGTGGCCAAAGGATTCAATTTTCAACTTCTAAACTATTTGTGGCTGAAGGACTTCAAGATTGTTCACAAAGAGCATTTTCATCTCTTCTTGTTTGATTCTGGAATATGTGGCTGGTAAGGTTTCTCCTCATGATCCTCACTGTCACTGACTTGTGGTTCTGGTTCTACTTCAGGACACAGAATGTCTTTTTATTCCTCTATGCAATAGGTCCTGATGTTTATAAAAAGATAACCTTTTCGGGTTTTGTCATTCATGCTGGAATTACTGCATCAGAAAACCCAATGGGTCTATTTTCTTTAGCAAAGATGTAATGTGGAAATTAATTTCCATCAATGTCCATTTTGCAACATACACTATCTTTGTAGCTGATGTTGAACTCAAAGTTATTATATTTAGTTATGTAAGGTACTTTGTTAGGATTACTATTCTCCACCATTTAATCAATCATATGTATTCACAGCAACATCATCTTGTTCATCTCTAGCAGTAACAGCAGAATCAATGTGTGTTGCAGGTGCATGTTTTTGTTGGTACAGTAACATTGGCTGCCACCTGGCATTTTAGGACTGCCAATTGCAAATTTAGTAACATCTGTAGGCATTTATAACTCTCACACAAAAAGGCATTACTTGTCTTGTTTGGCATTCTTGTATTCACAAAATGTTCTTTTATACAAAGCTAATAATATTCTGTCAGGCACTGCACACACAGCTGCGAGATCTAGGAAAGGGGGCCTCTTCCTGAACCAATGTTATTTCCCCATAACGACAAGAGGTCCTTTTTCAGAAGACTTGCACACATTGTTTTTAATGATATTATTCAAATCAATATGAACATGTAAAGAATGAAAAAAGTACTAGAATTAAAAAAAAAAATGAAAAATAGACATTTCAGACATTATCAGGTAATTTTGCTTGTATTGAAAATTTCACTTCTCCGACAAGACGTTCCTTTTCATTTTACATCTCAGATTCACAGTTTTCCATTCAGTGTTTGTTGTTATTTCTTTTGGATTTATTTCTTTAGTTGTTATTTCTTTTAGGAATTATTTCTTTTGGTGTTGCTCTTTGTAGGTGAGCTATGCAGGTCAATTCTAGTTGATGATTCAAAGGTTAATCTATTCCATTTCTGTGGTTGTACAAAAGAGCAATAGCAAAATGAAAATCCTACAAGAGTACATTCTTACTGCAAGAATGCAAACAATAACAAACTTTGGAATAGAAAACTACGACTGATATGTATAGGTGAATTCCAGTTGTTAATGCCAAGGTTTCTAAGTTATGGCATTTTTCCAGTAGTAGAAAAAGCAATACCAGAAAGTTAAATCCATTATAACTTAACACTACACACCCAAAAAAATTACAAATAACAAAACAACATGACATCTAATTGATCTAAATAGCTAAATTACAAATATTGTTAACAAAAATGGAAATTCTAAAAGAAAGCCCTGCATATAGGAACAGAAAAAATGTAAAAAACCAATGAACTTCACAACTGATAACTAGAAATCACCTACATAGGTCAATTTTAGTTGAAAATTTCAAGTTTATTTTCTTGTACTCGGAGAATGTATGTGCATTGCATTTTATAACAAATACGTTCTTCATGTTGCTTTCTATACTACTGTAAAAACTAACAAATCTCAGCAATGACAAACTAGAATTGATCTAAATAAATAAATTCTAGTTACTGATCCCAAGGATAGTTATTTTTTGCATTTTTGCATTACTACAGAGTGTGATGATGAAAAGTTAAATCTTTAATGAAATGACAATTCAAACCCAATAAAAACCACAAAAAATAACAGAATGTTGAACTGGCAATATACTTACACTAAAATTAAAAAGCCTAAAAGCAAGCACTTCACACAGCTATTGTAGAAATGCAAAAAACAACAAACCTTGAATTGACGACAAGAATTCGTCTATATATGTCAATTCCAGTTATCAACTGCTAAGTATATTATTTTTTTCAATTTTTGGAGCAGCTGTGTATGTTTAGGATATTCATTTTCGGTGTTGTTCTCCATACTACGGCGAAAAATAAAAAACCTTGGAATCAATAACTAGAATTGTCCTGTGTAAGTGAACTCTACTTGTAGATTCCACGGTTTGTCATTTTTCGTGTTTCTACACACTAACAAAAAGTTAAATTTTTAATGAAATATCAATTCACACCTAATAAAACCCACAAAAAATAATAGAAGATGGAACTGAAAATTAGAGTGACACCAAAAATGAAAATCCTACAAGAAAACATGGTACACACCAACAGTGAAAATGCAAAAAATAGCATACCTTGGAATCAGCAACTGAAATAACCTATATAGGTGAATTCCAGTAGTCAGTTCTACACTTTGTTACTTTTCCCGAATTTTCGTTACGTATCTAGGGGGATTTCTGTGTAGATTTCCTGCTTTTTCCTGTTGCTGTCATATTCATATTTTGTATATGTTACTATCTGTTTAATTTTACAGTTGTTGTGTTAAATTTTAATTTGTCCCCACAATACACTTTGCTGCAGCATTCCTGTTGGATTCAACATTATTTTATTAATAAAAATTACCACAATTCTATAATGTCATGAGTTTATGATGCAGAGTATTGTCGTGGAAGCTGAAGCCTGTCTGTGGTTCTTTTACTTATTCACCTAATCTGTGATGATAATTTACTTCACATATGTATATATGTCTGTCTTTTTTTTATCATAAAAAGGTAAGTAGGTAATTGTGTGTACTGTGATTGTAATTTATGGTATGTACATGTATTATCTTTTTCCTGCTATATTTGTTTGTTTAAGAATAAGTTTTGATTTCAAGTATTGCTTTCCTGTGGCATCTTTGGGTTATCTACAATGTCACTAGTCAAAAGATGATGGGTGCAATCAGACACTAGAATTTATCCCGAGTTTCTATACAGTTAATGTAAAAGTACTTGCCACCATTCTAGCAGCAGTTTCTCATAGGTTGCTGGAGCAACAAAGTAATCCAAGTGAATAGCAAAAACCACAGAACACGCTCATTTTCAAGAAGGATTGCTGGACACATGCACATAATTATAGGCCTACATCACTGATGCCAGTCTCTTATAGAATTGTGGAACATGTTTTATGCTCACATATTACAGATCCTTTTGTTCAACAAAAATCAAAATAATCAACATTAATCCTGTAAACAGAACTCTTGCAAAACTCAGTTTGTTATATTTGTCCACAGAAACCACAGGGCTGTAACAACAGTGGAGACCTAGTTGGTGTCATGTTTGATAGCTTCCGAAAGGCATTCAATATAGGTATACAAGACAGTTTAGGAAAATTTAATTTGATTCAGGATTTCCTAGCAGATAGAGCTCAACATGGTGGTTTCAGCTATCTGAGACTGCACACACGTGTGCAAGTTGCGTGTGTGTGTGTGTGTGTGTGTGTGTGTGTGTGTGTGTGTGTGTGTGTTACTGACATCAATGACCAAAAGCTATAATTGTGTGACTCTTTTTGTTGTGCCTATCGCAACTCAGCATCTCCACTATATGGTGAGTAGCAACTTTCCTTCTCTAATATTGTTACATACCATCCTGGATTTTCCATTGCTTGATTTTTGCCATTATATAATCTACCTGAAACCTTCCTGTGTCTCTAGGCCTCTTCCCTGTATACAATCTTCTTCCAGGATTCTTACACCAAGTGTTAACTATGATTATGATGTGCCTTGTGCAAAATTCTATCAGGCAGCTTCCTCTTTCATTCCTCACCCCCAGTCCATATTCACTTATTGCTTTTCCTTCTCTTCCTTTTCCTACTATCGAACTCCAGTACCCCTAGAACATTAAATTTTTGTATCCCTTAATTATCCAAATAATCTCTTTTATTGCATCATTCATTTCTTCAACATCTGCATTACCTGCAGAACTAGTTGGCATATAAACTTGTACTACTGTGGTAGGCGCGGGCTGTGTGTCTATCCTTGCTACTATAATGCATTCACTATGCTGTTTGTAGCAGCTTATCTGCATTCCTGTTTTTATTTTATTTTATTTTTATATAATTAAACCTACTCCTGCATTACCCATATTTGATTTTGTATTTATAACCCTGCATTCACCTGACCAGAAGTCTTGTTCCTCCTACCACCAAACTTCACTAATTCCCATTATATCTAATTTTAACCCATCCATTTCCTTTTTTAAATTTTCTAGTCTACCTGCCCGATTAAGGGACCTGACATTCCCACTCCTATCTGTTTTGTTTCTCCTGAAAACGATGTCCTCCTGAGTAGTCCCTGCCCGGAGATTCGAATGGGGGACTATTTTACCTCCAGAATATTTTACCCAAGAGGATGCCATCATCATTCAACCATACAGTAAAGCCGAATGCCCCGGGGGAAAATTATGGTTGTAGTTTCCCCTTGCTTTCAGCCGTTTGCAGTACTAGCATAGCAAGGCAGTTTCGGTTGTGTTACAAGGCCAGATCAGTCGAACATCCAGATTATTGCCACAGCAGCAACTGATAAGGCTGCTGCCCCTCTTCAGGAACCACACATTTGTCTGTCCTCCGAATAGACACCACTCTGTTGTGGTTGCACCTACGGTACGACTATCTGTATCGTTGAGGCACACAAGCCTCCCCACCATAGGCAAGGACCATGGTTCATGGATGATTATGATGATGATGATGATGTTGTAAGGCCCAATGGCCTGAAGCAAGTCTTTTAATTAGATGCCACAGTTGCATCTTGCATGTCCCTGCTGTATGAGCTAGAGATCACTGATCCAAGGTGGTGATTAATTCTGAGCCTACATCTTGCCTGTCTCTCATGTCGCACTATATGCACAGATCAGAGGACGTCTTGTATTCTCCTTATTTCACATTAAAAATTATAGTAGACTACAAAAATTTATGTTGTTTAAAAAAAAAAAAAAAAAAACAACAAAGAAATGTTACTCTACACTGAGTATCATGCATTACAACACTTCTTATACCTGTTGTCAACTAGCTCTTATAATAGCATATTTCCGCTGGAAAAAAAAAGAACAGAAACTTCTTTGTAGGCAAACTCCCCTGCCCAACCTAGCTGAACTAAGGACACATTCTGTGTCTCTCATTGTGTGTTCTTTCTGAATGAAAAGTCCTAAGGTGAATGGCTGGATCATCATGGCTGACCAGAAAATATTTTGATAACAGATTGGACTGATGCCAGGAGGCTCGAGAGACTCCAGTCAATTGTCACTCAATGATACTGTAGCCACAGAATACTATGTTTCTGCATTTTGTTAAGTAAAAATTTAAATTTCCGAACATTTAATGCAAGTTATCAATCTTTGCACCATTTTGAAATATTGTCATGGCTCAATATCTGTGCAGCTTTACCCACATGGTGCCTCACTATAGATAACCACATTGTCTGCAAAAAGCTTGAGATTACTATTAATATTGTCTGCATGGGTACCGAACACTTACCTGGGGCAAACTGGAAGTTACTTTTGTACCTGTTCAAAAAATCCTCAATCTAGTCACATATTTTGATTGATACCCCATATAATGGAGTTTTTGTTGTAAGTGTTGGTCTGGCAATGAGTCAAATGGTTTTTGGAAGTCAAGAAATACTGTAAATAGTGCTGCTTCTACAGGACTACTTTTATCCAAAGCTTACAGGATGTAATGTAAGAACAGTACGAGTTCCTTTTCATGTGATAGTTGGTTTTTTTTTAAATCCATGTTGATTTGCATGGAGGAAAAGGCCATTCTGTTAATAGTACATAATTAAATCTAAGCTCAGAATATGTTATAAGATTCTACAAGCAAGTTTTCTGGTCCAGACTGCATACCAATTAGGTTCCTTTCAGAGTATGCTAATGCATTAGCTCCATACTTATCACATAGAACCATTCACTCGACGAAAGATCTGTACCCAAAGACTGGAAAATTGCACAGGTCACACCAATATTCAAGAAACGTAGTAGGAGTAATTCATTTAATTACAGGCCCATATCATTAACGTCAATATGCAGCAGGATTTTTGAGCATATATTGTGTTCGAACATTATGAATTACCTCAAAGAAAATGGTCTATTGACACACAGTCAACATAGGTTTAGAAAACATTGGTTTTGTGAAACACAACTAGCTATTTATTTGGATGAAGTGTTGAGTGCTATTGACAAGGGGCCGATTCCGTATTTCTGGATTTCTGAAAGGCTTCTGGCACTGTACCACACAACTGGCTTGTAGTGAAATTGCGCACTTATGGAATATCTTCTCAGTTATGTGACTGGATTTGTGATTTCCTGTCAGAGGTAACAGTTCGTAGTAATTGACAGAAAGTTATCGAGTAAAACGGAAGTGATTTCTGGCATTTCCCAAGGTAGTTTTATATGCTCTCTGCGGTTCCTTATCCTTACAAATGATTTGGCAGACAATCTGAGCAGCCGTCTCCACTTGTTTGCAGATGAAGCTGTCGTTTATCAACTAATAAAGTCATCAGAAGATCAAATCAAATTGCACAACAATTTAGAAAAGATATCTGAATGGTACAAAAATTGGCAATTGACTCTAAATAACAAAAAGTGTAAGGTCATCCACAAGAGTACTAAAAGGAATTGACTAAACTTTGGTTACATGATAGATCAGTCAAACCTAAAGGCTGTAAATTCAACTAAACACCTAGGAATTACAATTACGAACAACTTAAATTGGTAGGAACACACAGAAAATATTGTGGGGAAGACTAACCAAAGACTGCATTTTATTGGCAGGAGACTTAGAAAATGTGACAGATCTACTAAGGAAACTGCCTACACTACACTTGTTCATCCTCTTTTAGAATACTGCTGCGCACTGTGGGATCCTTACCAGATAGGACTGACAGAGTACACTGAAAAAGTTCAAAGAAGGGCAGCACGTTTTATATTATCGTGAAATATGGGAGACAGTGTCACTGAAATGATACAGGATTTGGGATGGATATCATTAAAAGAAAGGCGTGTTTCGTTGCGACAGAATCTTCTCACGAAATTTCAATCACCAACTCTCTCCTCTGAATGCGAAAATATTTTGTTGACACTAACCTACACAGGGAGAAACAATCACCACTATGAAATAAGGAAAATCAGAGCTAATACGGAAAGATAAAGGTGTTCGTCCTTTCTGGGCGCTACGTGAGATTGGAATAATAGAGAATTGTGAAGGTGGTTTGATGAACCCTCTGCCAGGCAGTTAAATGCGATTTGCAGAGTATTGATGTAGATGTACGATGAATAGACGTGTCAATGTTATACAACAAAGGTCCAAATGTTAGCCTGAAACTTTTCTTCCTTGCAGGCTCCTGTTTGTGAAGATTGTAAACTGTTAAGAGTACTCTGCAGGAAACTGATTAATGCAAACTAAAATAAAACAGAGAAAAATGAAAATCTGTAGCAACAGACTCATTCCTATCACACAACAACATAATGTCTGTTGGAAATAACAGTGCTTGGCTAACAAAACTTACAAAGAGATTTGATCAATCACAGTTACACTCTGTAATATGTAGGTTTTTCAAAATCTCCAGTCTCTCTCATGGAAAAACAACCACCAATATTACAATAAAGGGAGTTAGGAAGATGAAAGGGGGGATGGGGGCAGAGTTTGCCCTGATATAATACTCATTGGGTGCCCATTGAGATTTCAGTTTATGTATTTAGGGTACACATTTTAAGTCCCACTTACCATAAACTCCTGTTGAAATGCAGGGAAAGGCCTGAAACAAAAATTTCTATTAAGTATTTAGCAATTTAAAAATATTTATATAATGAATTGCTTAAGTATCACTGATTACAATGATTTTTAAAATATTTACGTAAGTGCTAAACTAACTTCATTGCTTAGTCGAATTCAAAATCTAACAAATTTTACTTATGAAACAGGTGCCTCACTTACAACTGTTCGCAGATTATTGTTGACGAGTATATTCAAACACGTATCATAACAAGATTTAAGAAGGCCTGGGTTTTCTCCTCGAGGACCAACAGTGTGAATAACATCTGCAAATAAATAAATAAGTAAATAATTTGTAAAATACAGTGGGAAGGCATTATCTGAAATATTTAAGACATACCAATGACACCTGTTACAAGAGACATGCAAAGACATGGAGCAGAACAGGTCAAGAAAAGGAAAAGGAGGAAGATTAAAGTCCTCTAACAGAAAAAGAAAAATCAGGGGAGATAGTCATAACAAATAAGATGAAAAACAATCACACAAAATAACTACTGGTAATGAAAACTTTATGCGACAGTACAACGCTACTTTAAAAAAAATTGAACATGCACACATAAATGGAGTAACAAAACTAAACTATTATTAGAGAAGACGAAACATTGCAATGACAAATATGGTTGTAAAAGTTAAAAGAGGGAAGATAAGGTTGGAATATCCAACTGGAATTGGAGATCGTGAAACACTCTTGTGGCTAAACACCTAAGTCTTAGAGACCAACTGATTACCAAGAGTCAACATTTTATGAGTCAATGATTACAAGTTTTCAGAGAGTATAACTGGGCACTGGCATAAATCTCTTCACAAAAATGTTAATTTATTTTTATATCCTACAGTCAACATTTGGAAATTTTTTATATATTTTGTCCATTTTGTAAACAAGCTGTTATGTCCATGTATTTTGTTATAACTTTTAATCACTAATAAATTGCGTGGATATACAAAAGTAGAAACAACAGCGGGTTACATGCTACTAGCTCCGTATCTGTCATTCGACTGCCGTGCCGTGACATGCGGCCGGCGCCGTTCATAGCCAGGTGGCGCTCCCGCGCTCGGCTGAGCTGCGGAGCGTCTCTATCGCCGTGTTCGCGTACTGACTTAGCGACACTTTTAAATCTCGTGGCATTGTCACAACACTTTTCCCCCCTTTGAAAAAAAAAAACACTCACTTCCTTGGAGACACGGACAGTGCGGAGACATCCATGGCCTCTTGGGAGGCCCCGAGAAGATCCCGCGGAGAAACACGAGAGTATGGTCGAAAATGTCCAGGACGGAAGGTTGCGCGTGGAACGTGCCTCGTGGACGAGATGATGGGTGAAAACTCCGGAGCAGAATCCATAGGTGTCGTGGACCTGGGGGTGTGCTCCAGCGAGATGGGTCCCGGAGAAGGCGGCGTCGCGACTGGGGCCGGTTCCGGCGAACTCGGAAGCGGGAGCGACGTCGGCTGCAGCAACACGCACGGAAGATCAGCAGCAGCGACAGGACTGGCTTCTTGGGCTGGTGGAGGTGAAAGAAGGGGCGGTGGCACCGGCGTGGCCACCACTCGTGGGCGCATCTGGTCGTAATGGCGAACAACCATGCCGTCGTCTGTACGTATTTCACAAAGCCGGCGGCCGCGAAGAGCCTGGACCACCCCTGGAATCCATTTAGGGCGAGATCCATACCCTCGTGCCCACATGTCGGCACCCACCGAGTATTTTCCCGCACGAGGGGACACAGTACAAGGCCTGACAGGGTGAAGCAGGTGCAGTAGAGTGCGCGGTTGGCGGCCATGCAAGAGTTCAGCAGGGCTGCGATCACCAAGAGGCGTGAAGCGATAAGAACTCAGAAATTGCAACAGAGCGTCATCTGTGGAAAAATCACAAAGGAATTTTTTCATCTGGCTTTTGAAAGTGCGGACAAGGCGCTCGACCTCCCCATTCGATTGCGGATGGAAGGGCGGTGCGGTAACATGATGAATCCCTTGTCCAGTACAAAAATCACGGAACGCCTGCGAAGAGAACTGAGGGCCATTGTCCGTGACAATCGTGGACGGAAGGCCTTCTAGTGCAAAGATTTTGGACAAAGCCAGTGTCACCGCCGCAGTGGTGGGCGACGGACATCGAACAACAAACGGAAACTTCGAGAAGGCGTCAATCAACAGTAGCCAATAAGTGCCGAGGAAGGGGCCGGCAAAGTCAGCGTGCACCCGTTCCCACGGCTGCGCCGGATCAGGCCACGGAGAGGGCATTGTACGGGGTGCAGCCAGTTGTTGAGCACGCTGACCACACGCAGCGACCATGTGGGCGATGTCCGAATCAATATCGGGCCAATAAATGTGCCTGCGGCCCAGGGACTTAGTCCGAGAAATCCCCCAATGGCCTTCATGCAATAGTTTGAGAACATCCTTGCGAAGAGAGGCTGGCACCACGACCCGTGGAGATGCGCCATCCGTGGCCAGAAGAACGACACCCTCACGAACAGACAGATGAAGGTGCAAGGCATGGTAGTTGCGAAGGGGATCCGATGCCCGGCCCTTGGTCCTGTCCGGCCAACCCCGTTGAACAAAACCGATCACCTGACGCAGGACTGGGTCCCGCGCAGTAGCCGACGCGACCTGTGAACCTGTAAGTGGAAAACCCTCGACCGCACGACGTTCTTCCTCATCAATGTGGAAACAGAGTAGTTCATCTCGATCAAAAACCGGGTCGGGGCCCATCGGCAAACGCGACAACGCGTCAGCGTTGGCGTGCTGGGCCGTGGGGCGATAGTGGATCTCATAGTGAAAACGAGACAAGTATAAGGCCCAACGTTGCAGGCGGTGAGCTGCCTTATCCGGAAGTGACGCCGAGGGGCTGAACAGAGAGACCAGCGGCTTGTGTTCGGTGATGAGGTGAAACTTAGAACCATACAAAAAACGCTGAACTTTTTTAGAGCATAAATGATAGTGAGCGCCTCCTTTTCGATTTGAGAGTAACGCTGTTAGGCATCGTTGAGGGTCTTGGAAGCGTAGGCGATGGGTCGTTCCGACCCATCCTCATACCGATGGGCGAGAACAGCCCTAGGCCATACTGCGACGTGTCAGTCGCCAGAACCAAGTGCTGACCCAGACGGAATGTGGCAAGACAAGGTGCCGACTGCAAATGAGCCTTCAGGCGGACAAAAGCCTGTTCACACTCGTCAGACCAACAGAAAGGGACGTTTTTGCGTAACAGCTGATGCAGAGGATGAGCCACCGCCGCCGCGGATGGAAAGAATTTGTGATAATAAGCAATCTTGCCTAGAAACGCCTGAAGTTCTTTGACCGTAGACGGCCGGGGTAGAGCGGTAATGGCCGCAACATGCTGTCGTAGAGGACGTATACTCTCACGGGACAAGTGGAAACCAAGATACACAATGGAGGGTTGGAAGAACTGTGACTTGTCCAGATTGCACTTCAACCCAGCCGAATGCAGAACCCGAAACAGTGAACGCAAATTGCGAAGGTGCTCCTCAGCGGAGGCCCCCGTGACAACAATGTCATCCAGGTAGTTGATGCAGCCGGGAACGGAAGCCGTGAGCTGTTCCAAAAACCCCTGAAAAATGGAAATGGCCGGCACGCTAGCGACGCCAAATGGTAACCGCTGGTACTGATACAACCCACAAGGAGTGTTGATGACGAGAAATTCCTTGGAAGACGCATCCAACAGCAATTGATGGTACGCCTCCGATAAGTCAAGTCTGGAAAAGAACTGGCCCCCAGCGAACTTGGTAAATAACTCCTCAGGACGGGGAAGAGGATAAGTGTCAATGAGGCTCTGAGCGTTGACAGTGGCTTTAAAATCACCACACAATCGCAAACTCCCGTTTGGTTTAGAAACCACCACGATTGGCGATGCCCATTCGCTGGAGGTAACAGGAAGGAGAATCCCCGAAGCAGTTAACCTGCCTATCTCAGCTTTGACAGGTGCACGCAACGCCGTCGGAATAGGGCGTGCCCGGAAAAACTTAGGGTGAGCTGTAGGTTTAAGAGTAATGTGGGCTTCAAAATCCTTGGCACAACCCAGACCAGCAGAGAACACGGATGAGAATTCAGAACACAATCCATCCAGCTGTTGATACGGAATATCCTCAGATATGAGGTGCACATCATCATCATCAATGGAGAACCCGAATAACTGGAAAGCATCATAACCGAACAGGTTTTCAGTGCCCGCATGGTCCACCACATAAAACGTGAGGGGGCTAACAACAGACTTGTAGGCAGTGGAAGCATCAAACTGGCCAACGATAGGAATTTTCTGCTTACTATAAGTTCGTAGATTTCGCATAACTGGAGACAAGGTAGGGGAGCCCAACTCCAAATACGTGCGAGAATTAATGAGAGTTACTGCAGAGCCAGTGTCCACTTGCATGCGAATGTCTTTATCCAGAACACGAACAATAACAAACAACTTATTTGTTTGAGAAAGCACACAGTTAACATCCATGTCCGATGCCTCGTCCTCGTCGACAGGAACTTTAGGGGACTGACACACAGAAGCAATGTGGCCTTTTTTCCTACATGAAATACACGTGGCCCAACGTTTTGGACACGCGGCCCTGTCATGCTGTACAAAACAACGTGGACAAGAAGGAAGTGCGGAACGAACCTGCTTCTGTGGTTGCTGTTTTCGCTGCGAGCGTGGCGGCCCAATGCGACGTTGTTGACGCGAGTGAACCACCGCCACATCGTCGTTCCCCTGTGAAACAGGCAAATTGTCCGCGTCGAAAGTGGTCTGTACGGTGCCTACATCACACCACGCGTTTATTTGGGCACCAGCAGCGTGAGACACTTCAAAAGATTGAGCGACGCTGGGAACTTCCGACAACGATGGGTTTGGCAGTTGTAAGGCACGTTGCCGAACTTCTTTATCAGGAGCAAGCCGTAGAATAGCGTCCCGAACCATTGAATCAGCATAAGACTCATGATGAGTGTCCGTGACAAACTGACATCTCCTACTCAGACCGTGTAGTTCCGCCGCCCAAGCCCGGTAAGATTGATGGGGCTGTTTACGACACCGGTAGAACGCCACGCGGGCGGCCACGACGTGGGTGTTTTTTCGGTACTAGTTAAGACAATAAGTCACACATTTCCTGGAAGGACAGAGGGGCAGGTTCCCGCAGAGGGGCTAACTGAGATACCAGCTGATAGATCCGTGGGGAAATCCAAGATAGAAATAACGACTTACACATAGGAGCGTCGACAACACCGAAAGCCAAGAAGTGTTTCCGCAAACGCTTCTCATAATCCTCCCAGCCTTCAGCGGCCTCGTCGTAAGGAGGGAACGGAGGCGGAGAAGAGGAAGACAGACGATGAGAAAGCGACGTCGACAACGCCTGAATAGCAGCCGTCAGCTGTGTTTGTTGTTCAATGAGCGCTTGCAGAATCTGTTCCATGTCTGCCCCGACACGAACACACAATCCCACAACGCAGGAAAAAAAATATCCGACCTCGTCGCCAAAAAGTGTTATAACCTTTAATCACTAATAAATTGCGTGGATATACCAAAGTAGAAACAATAGCGGGTTACATGCTACTAGCTCCGTATCTGTCATTCGACTGCCGTGCCGTGACATGCGGCCGGCGCCGTTCATAGCCAGGTGGCGCTCCCGCGCTCGGCCGAGCTGCGGAGCGCCTCTATCGCCGTGTTCGCGTACTGACATAGCGGCACTTTTAAATCTCGTGGCATTGTCACAACATATTTCTTGTGGATTTCTTGTCCTTACTTGTGATGCCAACATAGGGTGTCATGTTTTAGATACTTTATTTTGTCTTTAATTGTTTTTAGATATGTTTTACTTTTATCACCGACTTTAAATCTATTTTTCATTTGTATTGATGTTAATTGTCACTATATGTTTTACTTTATCCTGATTTATTGTACTTTCAAACATGTAAATGCACTGTAGTGGAGCTTCCGTCGGCTGCAGCAGTGTCCTGCCCGCCATTCTTACATTGTGCGCACACATGCGGTCATATATTCATGGCCACCACAACTTATATACCAATATTTGAGTCAAGATTGGAAGTGTGGCCCTATCTAAGCACAGCTGCATGCCTCTGCCGAAGATAAGGATCATCTCCTCTTTCACAGTTTCACCACAAATTTGCAATTTGGCTCCTTGTCACTAATCTAGGGCAATGTTTTTCAAAATCCTTTTGCTTTATCGTTTTAGGTGCACACCAAAATTTTGACTACTTATGACTAATGCATTACCTGTAGTTTCTGTATTTAAGTCTACCTTGTCTGATGTATCATAGTATTTTAAAAAAGTTTTTACCATCTTTTTATGTCAGACATGGTCATAACCATGATCTGCTTTTCTATATTTTTCCCATGTGGGAATTCTGAAGATGTCTCAAAAAGGCGAAACATGTCAATAAAGCTTATGATGCTTTTGCAACCTAGACCGTGTTTCCCACTCTATGCTGCACCGTGGTCACAGAGTGGAAGGATTTATACTTTCCAACTGGGATCTCATTAGCCTTGAAGAAGCTGTGTGTGTCAAAAAATCATTCTACTATGAAGTTTACAAGTATTTATGGTTTTTAGTTATAATTCCATTAAATCAAGAAACTGAAGTAAGTTAGTTAGTTTTATGTTCCATGGCTCATTTACATAATAAATAGTGATGAATTGCAGGATGTATACACAGCCACATCGGTTGCACAAAATTTGCATGTTTTGTGCAACCGATCTGGCTGTATATACATCCTGTAATAAAAAGCGTATGGTTGCTGGCTCACAGTCAATTCAAAATGTTTAAAATTTCAAATAGTAATGATGTGGAATAAGTCATTTTATATTCCCATCAAAGACATAGAATATCACAGAGAGGCAACACTATGATCAGAGTGAACAACCCTCTGCCATGTTTTTGGAAGTTAAAACAAAGGGAACATGGAACATGATGGGATGTAAGGAAATTATAAAACCTAGCTTAAAATAATAAATTCACATATTCACGTAAAGCAAAACACTCGAATGTTTTTTCTTCACTGGTGTATAACACAAATGAGCAAACCCACCAACATATAATATTTTTTAACAGTATGTACGTGAAATGGGATATATTTATATAATGGAAGGAAACATTCCACGTGGGAAAAATTATATATAAAAACAAAGATGAGGTGACTTACCGAACAAAAGCGCTGGCAGGTCGATAGATACACAAACAAACACAAACATACACACAAAATTCAAGCTTTCGCAACAAACTGTTGCCTCATCAGGAAAGAGGGAAGGAGAGGGGAAGACGAAAGGAAGTGGGTTTTAAGGGAGAGGGTAAGGAGTCATTCCAATCCCGGGAGCGGAAAGACTTACCTTAGGGGGAAAAAAGGACAGGTATACACTGGCACACACACACATATCCATCCACACGTACAGACACAAGCAGACATATTTAAAGACAAAGAGTTTGGGCAGAGATGTCAGTCGAGGCAGAAGTGTAGAGGCAAAGAAGTTGTTGAAAGACAGGTGAGGTATGGGTGGCGGCAACTTGAAATTAGCGGAGATTGAGGCCTGGCGGATGACGAGAAGAGAGGATATACTGGAGGGCAAGTTCCCATCTCCGGAGTTCGGATAGGTTGGTGTTGGTGGGAAGTATCCAGATAACCCGGACGGTGTAACACTGTGCCAAGATGTGCTGGCTGTGCACCAAGGCATGTTTAGCCACCGGGTGATCCTCATTACCAACAAACACTGTCTGCCTGTGTCCATTCATGCGAATGGACAGTTTGTTGCTGGTCATTCCCACATAGAATGCATCACAGTGTAGGCAGGTCAATTGGTAAATCACGTGGGTGCTTTCACACGTGGCTCTGCCTCTGATCGTGTACACCTTCCAGGTTACAGGACTGGAGTAGGTGGTGGTGGGAGGGTGCATGGGACAGGTTTTGCATCGGGGGCGGTTACAAGGATAGGAGCCAGAGGGTAGGGAAGGTGGTTTGGGGATTTCATAGGGATGAACTAACAGGTTACGAAGGTTAGGTGGACGGCGGAAAGACACTCTTGGTGGAGTGGGGAGGATTCCATGAAGGATGGATCTCATTTCAGGGCAGGATTTGAGGAAGTCGTATCCCTGCTGGAGAGCCACATTCAGAGTCTGGTCCAGTCCCGGAAAGTATCCTGTCACAAGTGGGGCACTTTTGTGGTTCTTCTGTGGGGGATTCTGGGTTTGAGGGGACGAGGAAGTGGCTCTGGTTATTTGCTTCTGTACCAGGTCGGGAGGGTAGTTGCGGGATGTGAAAGCTGTTTTCAGGTTGTTGGTGTAATGATTCAGGGATACCGGACTGGAGCAGATTCGTTTACCACGAAGACCTAGGCTGTAGGGAAGGGACCGTTTGATGTGGAATGGGTGGCAGCTGTCATAATGGAGGTACTGTTGCTTGTTGGTGGGTTTGATGTGGACGGACGTGTGAAGTTGGCCATTGGACAGGTGGAGGTCAACGTCAAGGAAAGTGGCATGGGATCTGGAGTAGGACCAGGTGAAACTGATGGAACCAAAGGAGTTGAGGTTGGAGAGGAAATTCTGGAGTTCTTCTTCACTGTGAGTCCAGATCGTGAAGATGTCATCAATAAATCTGTACCAAACTTTGGGTTGGCAGACTTGGGTAACCAAGAAGGCTTCCTCTAAGCGACCCATGAATAGGTTGGCGTACGAGGGGGCCATCCTGGTGCCCATGGCTGTTCCCTTTAATTGTTGGTATGTCTGGCCCTCAAAAGTGAAGAAGTTGTGGGTCAGGATGAAGCTGGCTAAGGTGATGATGAAAGAGGTTTTAGGTAGGGTGGCAGGTGATCGGCGTGAAAGGAAATGCTCCATCGCAGCGAGGCCCTGGACGTGCGGAATATTTGTGTATAAGGACGTGGCATCAATTGTTACAAGGATGGTTTCCGGGGGTAACAGATTGGGTAAGGATTCCAGGCGTTCAAGGAAGTGGTTGGTGTCCTTGATGAAGGATGGGAGACTGCATGTAATGGGTTGAAGGTGTTGATCTACGTAGGCAGAGATACGTTCTGTGGGGGCTTGGTAACCAGCTACAATGGGGCGGCCGGGATGATTGGGTTTGTGGATTTTAGGAAGAAGGTAGAAGGTAGGGGTGCGGGGTGTCGGTGGGGTCAGGAGGTTGATGGAGTCAGGTGAAAGGTTTTGCAGGGGGCCTAAGGTTCTGAGGATTCCTTGAAGCTCCGCCTGGACATCGGGAATGGGGTTACCTTGGCAAACTTTGTATTTGGTGTTGTCTGAAAGCTGACGCAGTCCCTCAGCCACATACTCCCGACGATCAAGTACCACAGTCGTGGAACCCTTGTCCGCCGGAAGAATGACGATGGATCGGTCAGCCTTCAGATCACGGATAGCCTGGGCTTCAGCAGTGGTGATGTTGGGTGTAGGATTAAGGTTTTTTAAGAAGGATTGAGATGCAAGGCTGGAAGTCAGAAATTCCTGGAAGGTTTGGAGAGGGTGATTTTGAGGAAGAGGAGGTGGGTCCCGCTGTGACGGAGGACGGAACTGTTCCAGGCAGGGTTCAATTTGGATGGTGTCTTGAGGAGTCGGATCATTAGGAGTAGGATTAGGATCATTTTTCTTCGTGGCAAAGTGATACTTCCAGCAGAGAGTACGAGTGTAGGACAGTAAATCTTTGACGAGGGCTGTTTGGTTGAATCTGGGAGTGGGGCTGAAGGTGAGGCCTTTGGATAGGACAGAGGTTTCGGATTGGGAGAGAGGTTTGGAGGAAAGGTTAACTACTGAATTAGGGTGTTGTGGTTCCAGATTGTGTTGATCGGAATTTTGAGGTTTTGGAGGGAGTGGAGCTGGAAGTGGGAGATTGAGTAGATGGGAGAGACTGGGTTTGTGTGCAATGAGAGGAGGTTGAGGTTTGCTGGAAAGGTTGTGAAGGGTGAGCGAGTTGCCTTTCCGGAGGTGGGAAACCAGGAGATTGGATAGTTTTTTGAGGTGGAGGGTGGCATGCTGTTCTAATTTACGGTTGGCCTGTAGGAGGATGCTCTGAACAGCCGGTGTGGATGTGGGAGAGGAAAGATTAAGGACTTTTATTAAGGATAGGAGTTGACGGGTGTGTTCATTGGCTGAGTTGATGTGTAGGTGAAGGATTAGGTGGGTGAGGGCAATGGATTGTTCAGTTTGGAACTGGTATAGGGACTGATGGAAGGAAGGGTTGCAGCCAGAGATGGGAACTTTGAGTGTGAAGCCTTTGGGGGTAATGCCAAATGTCAGACAAGCCTGAGAAAATAAAATATGCGAGCGTAATCTGGCTAGGGCGAAGGCATGTTTGCGGAGGGAATGTAAATAAAACTTAATGGGGTCATTGTGGGGGTGTTGTGAGGGTGACATGGTATTAGAAGGTGGAAAGTGTAACATGAGGTGAAATGAAAATGAAAATAAAAATATATGGGGAGAGATAAAGGTGAACCGGAAAGAAACTAGAGATCTGGAATGAAAAAAGGCGAAAAGGTGTTGGTTACAGATGGGCTATGTTGGACTTGGGTTGGTAGACAACGATGTGCATAAAGGTTAGGTGGTTGTGTTGCCGCCAAAACACTTTAAAGGACGGAGAAATTCGGGAAAATTTCGAAAAAACTGCGTGTAGTATATTAAATGGAGTGGTATTGTGGTGGCAGATTATGAAAATGAGGCTAACAATTGTCTGACGAAGAAATAATGGCGTTAAAACCTGTGGGAAGCGGCTAAAAAGATCAGTGATGTGGGAAAAACGGAAATGGAAATAAAGCGAAAGTTATTAGAACTGGCCGAAATGATTGTTTAAAAGGTGAAAGGAGCTGTTTGTGAACTAGAAACGGTGGATATTATAGCGACGGTAGTGCTGAAAGCGGCAAAAAAAAATATTTTTTTGGTTATGGTTTGGAAGTGGGTTACGTATTATTGAGTATATATATACAGGCGGGATAAAATAGTATAGCAGATTACGGTAAAAAGGAGAAGGTGAATACAAAGTGAAACTACTGGCAAAAACAGAAAGAGGAAAATAAGATGACAGAAAAGATTTCGAAATGCAACAGTGACAATAACAAACGTGATTGTTGGATTCAAATTAATGATATCAATATAATGGAAGGAAACATTCCACGTGGGAAAAATTATATATAAAAACAAAGATGAGGTGACTTACCGAACAAAAGCGCTGGCAGGTCGATAGATACACAAACAAACACAAACATACACACAAAATTCAAGCTTTCGCAACAAACTGTTGCCTCATCAGGAAAGAGGGAAGGAGAGGGGAAGACGAAAGGAAGTGGGTTTTAAGGGAGAGGGTAAGGAGTCATTCCAATCCCGGGAGCGGAAAGACTTACCTTAGGGGGAAAAAAGGACAGGTATACACTAGCACACACGCACATATCCATCCACACGTACAGACACAAGCAGACATATTTAAAGACAAAGAGTTTGGGCAGAGATGTCAGTCGAGGCAGAAGTGTAGAGGCAAAGAAGTTGTTGAAAGACAGGTGAGGTATGGGTGGCGGCAACTTGAAATTAGCGGAGATTGAGGCCTGGCGGATGACGAGAAGAGAGGATATACTGGAGGGCAAGTTCCCATCTCCGGAGTTCGGATAGGTTGGTGTTGGTGGGAAGTATCCAGATAACCCGGACGGTGTAACACTGTGCCAAGATGTGCTGGCTGTGCACCAACGCATGTTTAGCCACCGGGTGATCCTCATTACCAACAAACACTGTCTGCCTGTGTCCATTCATGCGAATGGACAGTTTGTTGCTGGTCATTCCCACATAGAATGCATCACAGTGTAGGCAGGTCAGTTGGTAAATCACGTGGGTGCTTTCACACGTGGCTCTGCCTCTGATCGTGTACACCTTCCGGGTTACAGGACTGGAGTAGGTGGTGGTGGGAGGGTGCATGGGACAGGTTTTGCATCGGGGGCGGTTACAAGGATAGGAGCCAGAGGGTAGGGAAGGTGGTTTGGGGATTTCATAGGGATGAACTAACAGGTTACGAAGGTTAGGTGGACGGCGGAAAGACACTCTTGGTGGAGTGGGGAGGATTTCATGAAGGATGGATCTCATTTCAGGGCAGGATTTGAGGAAGTCGTATCCCTGCTGGAGAGCCACATTCAGAGTCTGGTCCAGTCCCGGAAAGTATCCTGTCACAAGTGGGGCACTTTTGTGGTTCTTCTGTGGGGGATTCTGGGTTTGAGGGGACGAGGAAGTGGCTCTGGTTATTTGCTTCTGTACCAGGTCGGGAGGGTAGTTGCGGGATGCGAAAGCTGTTTTCAGGTTGTTGGTGTAATGATTCAGGGATTCCGGACTGGAGCAGATTCGTTTGCTCACGAAGACCTAGGCTGTAGGGAAGGGACCGTTTGATGTGGAATGGGTGGCAGCTGTCATAATGGAGGTACTGTTGCTTGTTGGTGGGTTTGATGTGGACGGACGTGTGAAGTTGGCCATTGGACAGGTGGAGGTCAACGTCAAGGTAACCCCATTCCCGATGTCCAGGCGGAGCTTCAAGGAATCCTCAGAACCTTAGGCCCCCTGCAAAACCTTTCACCTGACTCCATCAACCTCCTGACCCCACCGACACCCCGCACCCCTACCTTCTACCTTCTTCCTAAAATCCACAAACCCAATCATCCCGGCTGCCCCATTGTAGCTGGTTACCAAGCCCCCACAGAACGTATCTCTGCCTACGTAGATCAACACCTTCAACCCATTACATGCAGTCTCCCATCCTTCATCAAGGACACCAACCACTTCCTTGAACGCCTGGAATCCTTACCCAATCTGTTACCCCCGGAAACCATCCTTGTAACCATTGATGCCACGTCCTTATACACAAATATTCCGCACGTCCAGGGCCTCGCTGCGATGGAGCATTTCCTTTCACGCCGATCACCTGCCACCCTACCTAAAACCTCTTTCCTCATCACCTTAGCCAGCTTCATCCTGACCCACAACTTCTTCACTTTTGAGGGCCAGACATACCAACAATTAAAGGGAACAGCCATGGGCACCAGGATGGCCCCCTCGTACGCCAACCTATTCATGGGTCGCTTAGAGGAAGCCTTCTTGGTTACCCAAGTCTGCCAACCCAAAGTTTGGTACAGATTTATTGATGACATCTTCACGATCTGGACTCACAGTGAAGAAGAACTCCAGAATTTCCTCTCCAACCTCAACTCCTTTGGTTCCATCAGTTTCACCTGGTCCTACTCCAAATCCCATGCCACTTTCCTTGACGTTGACCTCCACCTGTCCAATGGCCAACTTCACACGTCCGTCCACATCAAACCCACCAACAAGCAACAGTACCTCCATTATGACAGCTGCCACCTATTCCACATCAAACGGTCCCTTCCCTACAGCCTAGGTCTTCGTGGCAAACGAATCTGCTCCAGTCCGGAATCCCTGAATCATTACACCAACAACCTGAAAACAGCTTTCGCATCCCGCAACTACCCTCCCGACCTGGTACAGAAGCAAATAACCAGAGCCACTTCCTCGTCCCCTCAAACCCAGAATCCCCCACAGAAGAACCACAAAAGTGCCCCACTTGTGACAGGATACTTTCCGGGACTGGACCAGACTCTGAATGTGGCTCTCCAGCAGGGATACGACTTCCTCAAATCCTGCCCTGAAATGAGATCCATCCTTCATGAAATCCTCCCCACTCCACCAAGAGTGTCTTTCCGCCGTCCACCTAACCTTCGTAACCTGTTAGTTCATCCCTATGAAATCCCCAAACCACCTTCCCTACCCTCTGGCTCCTATCCTTGTAACCGCCCCCGATGCAAAACCTGTCCCATGCACCCTCCCACCACCACCTACTCCAGTCCTGTAACCCGGAAGGTGTACACGATCAGAGGCAGAGCCACGTGTGAAAGCACCCACGTGATTTACCAACTGACCTGCCTACACTGTGATGCATTCTATGTGGGAATGACCAGCAACAAACTGTCCATTCGCATGAATGGACACAGGCAGACAGTGTTTGTTGGTAATGAGGATCACCCGGTGGCTAAACATGCCTTGGTGCACAGCCAGCACATCTTGGCACAGTGTTACACCGTCCGGGTTATCTGGATACTTCCCACCAACACCAACCTATCCGAACTCCGGAGATGGGAACTTGCCCTTCAGTATATCCTCTCTTCTCGTCATCCGCCAGGCCTCAATCTCCGCTAATTTCAAGTTGCCGCCACTCATACCTCACCTGTCTTTCAACAA
Source organism: Schistocerca americana (assembly GCF_021461395.2). Classification (NCBI taxonomy): domain Eukaryota; kingdom Metazoa; phylum Arthropoda; class Insecta; order Orthoptera; family Acrididae; genus Schistocerca; species Schistocerca americana. Next base: position 706,366,094 of record NC_060119.1, on the reverse strand, counting down.
CTTCTTTGCCTCTACACTTCTGCCTCGACTGACATCTCTGCCCAAACTCTTTGTCTTTAAATATGTCTGCTTGTGTCTGTACGTGTGGATGGATATGTGTGTGTGTGTGTGCCAGTGTATACCTGTCCTTTTTTCCCCCTAAGGTAAGTCTTTCCGCTCCCGGGATTGGAATGACTCCTTACCCTCTCCCTTAAAACCCACTTCCTTTCGTCTTCCCCTCTCCTTCCCTCTTTCCTGATGAGGCAACAGTTTGTTGCGAAAGCTTGAATTTTGTGTGTATGTTTGTGTTTGTTTGTGTATCTATCGACCTGCCAGCGCTTTTGTTCGGTAAGTCACCTCATCTTTGTTTTTATATATAAATGGGATATATTTGTAGTTTTACTGCTTTTGTGCATTTAGCTATACACTGCGCAAACTTAGGCATAATTTCAAAATGAAATTTGGTAAATGCGCATCTTAAAAGTTTGCACACGTACTATCGCACTTTTAAAACAATCACAGAATGATGAGTGACTAAAATGAGGGAGCCACAACCGCTTTTGACTGATGTTTATCTGAAATCAGAAATCAGTCACATGAAATTTCACACTCACTAATTTTCAGAGGATTCATCGTATTTCATTGTTCCTGTATTATAACTTGCTTTTAATGACAGTACGCTGTTTCAGGGCAGTGGCGCATTGAAGATTTATCATAAATACATCACTCTAGATCCGGATTTCTATAATTAAATGTCAGTTAAGGAGATTCTAAGACAAATGATAACAACACAATCTGTGTCTTTCTTATTAATCTAACAGAATTATATTTTGCAACATTCAATGCTATCTGCATACAAAAACATGATCTATCAGGAACGAGTTTCTCCAATTTCCCAACTTCATTTGGATTAAAAAATGAAAGATGTTGCTGCTGTGAGTGAAACAAGCAGCACTGACATTTATGAGGTGTGTTTATGAGGTGTATCCTTCAAAGAAATCCCCCTCAGATGCAATACACTTGAGACAATGCTTTTTCCAATGTCAAAGCACTTCTCATATGCACTTTCTGGTACAGCCTTGAGTACTTCCAGTCATGCAAATTTATTTCTTCAATCGTTGAAAATCTTCGTCCTTTCATAGGTCTCTTCAGTTTTGAGAACAGGAAAAAGTCACAGGGAACCAAATCTGGTGAATATGGTGGCTGAGGAACAACTGTCGAGTTTTTTTTTGCCAAAAAATCTCACACACACAACGTTGAATGAGCAGGAGCATTATCATGATGCAAAAGCCATGAACTGTTTTTCCACAATTCTCAACATTTTTTGCATACTGCTTCTCGAAAACTGCACATAATATGAAGGTAATTCTCCTTATTGACCGTACGACTTTGAGGCAAAAATTAATTTGGTCAACTTGGTATGCTTTTTTCGGTCTTGACTGTATGGGATGCTTCCGTTGGAACGAATGGGCTTTGTTTCGCTGCCATAACCGTAAACCCATGTTTCATCAACAGTTATGACCCTTTTGAGCAAATCAGGCTCATCACTGACATTCAAGAGCTTCTGAGCAATGCTCATGCGACGGTTATTCTGATCAAAATAGAGAAGCTTTGGAACAAACTTTGCTGACACGCGTCTCATGCCCAACACATCCGAAAAAATTGCATGACATGAACCGACCGAAATGCCAACATCCTCAGCAACTTCTCTTACAGTAATTCCATGATTTTCCAAAACAATTTTCTTCACAGCTTCAACGTTATCATCTGTTGTTGATTTGCTGGGCATCCAGAGCGAGATTTGTCATTAGTATCTTCTCAGGCATCTTGGAAGAGCATGTACCACTTGTAAACAGACTCGCTGTATCCCACTGTCAACATTTGAAGCGTTTCAGGGCACTTGATTCCATTTTTCACACAAAATTTGATGCAAATTCTTTGCTCCATTGTTTATAATAACCAAAAATTGCCGAGCACACTACAACACATCTAACCTTTCTATCTTCAAAACCAAACAAAGTATGCTGTACACTTGAAACTGTGAACATAGGTTCGGGACATGTGTACCAATACTACAAAAACAGCAATCATATTAATAGTCTTGTTTGTCATGGATATTCAGATGCCATGGCATCCTTAACAATGCTTTCGTAAATTTGGTGGTCAAGACAAAGATCGCACCACACAGCAAGCAACTGACGCCAGATGACCGTTTTCTGAATACCAACTGCAAGTGGCAGTACTTCCTCATTTTAGTCACTCGTACACAATTACTTCCGAGAGTATGGTTGATAATAGTACAGTGTGGCACTGCAAGGAGTTTTGAACAATGAGTCACAGCCTCTCTATGTACATTCTCTCTCTTTGATTCACAGCAAAAATTGTTTTGTAAATATGCCTACATGCTGATAATTTAAAGTGGTTTTTTAAAGACTTACATATGTGAGTTGTTATTTCCTAGCCACTAACTTTTACACATTACAGTAATAGGAATTCTTCTATGAAATACAGGCACCGTCAAGGAGAAACTTTTCAGCTTATTTTCAAATTTTACTTTGCTGTCTGCAACACATTTTGTATTATCATTGAGCAAGTGTTAAAAATTTTGGTTGCAATACTGCGCACCCCTTTTTGTGCTAAAGACACCCTTAATGTGGCATAATGAATATCACTTTTTTCTTCTGGTACTGAAATTATGTACATCATTGTTCCTTTTGAACTGCAGTGGATTATTTACAACAAACTTCATGAAGAAATAAATATACTGCGAAGTAGTAGTCAAAATGCTTACCTCCTTAAACAGATGTCTACAAGATGATCATGGGTGAGCAACACATATTGTTCTCATAGCGTATTTGTGAGTGATGAAGACTTTCCTTTTTAAGGATGAGTTATGCCAGAATGTTATCCTCTATGACATTATTGAATGGAAACATAGAGAATATGTGAACTTACTGATTTGTCTCTCCACAACACTTATTCTAAGTGCAACTGTGGCTGAATTAAATTCTTTTGAGAGTTGACCAACTTGCTTTTGCCGGTTTATATTCTCGCCAATAAGGAAACAAGAATTTTGAAGCTTCCACTTTAGTAATTATTTCCTTGTCATGTACAACACTTATTACTGGCACAGTACCTCTAGATGTGCAGAACTAAATATTTTGTGTCTTTTTAAAACTGAAAGTGAGACCATTCACAGAAAACCAGTCAATGATACTTTTAAGAACACTGTTTACCATTTCTTCTGTTACCATATGTATGCTTGGATTGATTACAATACTAGTGTCATCTGAAAAAAAGAACTAATTCTGCTTGTTGTATATTAATCGGAAGAAGTGAGTGGTTAAAGTAAGTTTTTAGGCTTTCACAGGCTGTACAATGATGTGTCAATGTTTCCCTACTATTACAAGTGGCCTTCATGAGCAACATTACGTATCCTAACTATGGCCACTTTCAGTAGTCTGCAAACACTACTGCATAATTTTAAAAACATGGACAGGTGTACATTCCAGAAGAATTTTATGAAGATTTGAGTAGTTTGCATGTTTCTGTCATTTTCCTGCCCAGGTGAAGATTTGAAATTAATTTTCATTATTTATTTCTCTATCACATGGAATGCTAAGTGCAAAATGGTTTGAACACAAAAATATTTCTCAAAAAGAAAGCTTACAATGGGTAATTAATTACGGCATTGGTGCAATATGTAATCATGTCTAGTAGTGGCATATGAACTTTTCAAGATGGAAGGAGCCCCCTTATGTGGCATAGCTTACTTGCTGCATAGCCACAACCAATAGTATCCAGTTCCTAAATATGAAACACTACTTCATTATCCCAAAATGAAAGTTATTTATCAGATACCTGCATTACAGAATGGACATGTGTGGCTTATTTGTTCAAAGAGGAACTGAGGGTAAAGCTAACAATTATTTGTTAGTGATTTATGTTATCTTCCCCTGGATTTAACAGTAATATCATGAAGCCATTACGTCACACAGCACTTCACTGAGCTTCCCTAAATAGGAAGTGGATGGTTAGCTCCTTGTAGATTACTTAAATGCTACAGCCACATATCTATATATATACAAGGCAATGTCTGACTGACTGACTGACTGACACGTCACCACCCAGCCCAAACCTCTAAGGATAGAAACCTGAAATTTGGAGAAGGTGTGGATCTTATACTGCAAATGTCATTTAGGAAGACATTTCTTGAAATTCCAATCCAAATTGCGTGAAACATGGAATGAAGGCTTTTTTTAAAACAAAAATAATACTATTATGGCAAATTGGTATTTGGTTTCTTGGTCAAAAATAAAGAAATATGTGTTTCAGCATTTTTGGAAATTAAACCCTAAGGGGGTGAAGTAGTAGGTGGAAGCTTTTAAAAAAAAAAAAAACACATGTCATAACTAATGGCTTCTACTGTGTTTTTAAAGCTCCACTTATGAACAATGGTGCTTGACTTCTGGGTTACAAATAAAAAAAGGCATGTTTCAGTGTTTTTGGAAACTGAACCCGTAGGGGATGGAATAGGGGAAGATTTTTAATGAAAATATTTTATTACGAAAACATTTTTAAAGTTAAAACTATGAAAATTTAAAATTGATTTTTCAGTTAGAAATAAAAGAATTCAATCCCCAAGGTGATAAACTAAGAGACGAAAGTTTTTATGGAAATATTTCATCATGCAAGCATCTTTGAAGCTGAATCTATGAAAATTTGTATTTGGCTTTTCTATTTGAAATAAAACATACGCACATTACTGTTTTTGGAAATTCAGCCCCCAGGGGGTGAAATAGGGAGCGAAACATTTTCTGAAAACATTTCATGGCAAAAGCATTTTTACAGCTAAATCTTAGAGAATTGATGTTTGGCTTCTTGGTTACAGATGAAAACATACATGTTTAACTGTTTTTGGAAATTCAACCCCTAAGGAATGAAAGGAGGTCAGACTGATTCACTAACACATCACTGCCCAACCCAAACCACTAAGAACAGAAACTTGAAAGTTTGGAGAGGGTGTGGATCTTATACTGAAGGCATTGTTTAGGAAAAGGCTGTCCAAAATTCCAATCCTAAGGGGATGAAATAGAGGATGAAAGGCTTTTTGAAAGTGTGTCACTATTAAGGGAATTTTGAAGCTAGAACTACAGAAATTGGCATTTGGTTTCTCAGTCAGAAAATAAAAAAAATATGTGTTTCAGCATTTTTGCAAATTCAACCACTAAGGGGGTAAAACAGTGGGTGAAACTTTTGTAAGTAAATAATTACTAAAGAATTGCTAAAGGATTTTTAAGCCTAAATCTATGACAACTGGTACTTGACTTCTCAGTACGACATAAAAAAATATGAGTTTCAGTTTTTCTGGAAATTCAACCCCTAAGCGAATGCAATAGGGGAGGAAAATTTTAAAGAAAATATTTCATTACATTAAATAATTTAAAGCTTTGTTGTTGTTGTGGTCTTCAGTCCTGAGACTGGTTTGATGCAGCTCTCCATGCTACTCTATCCTGTGCAAGCTTTTTCATCTCCCAGTACCTACTGCAACCTACATCCTTCTGAATCTGCTTAGTGTATTCATCTCTTGGTCTCCCTCTACGATTTTTACCCTCCACGCTGCCCTCCAATACTAAATTGGTGATCCCTTGATGCCTCAGAACATGTCCTACCAACCGATCCCTTCTTCTGGTCAAGTTGTGCCACAAACTCCTCTTCTCCCCAATTCTATTCAATACCTCCTCATTAGTTATGTGATCTACCCATCTAATCTTCAGCATTCTTCTGTAGCACCACATTTCGAAAGCTTCTATTCTCTTCTTGTCCAAACTATTTATCGTCCATGTTTCACTTCCATACATGGCTACACTCCATATGAATACTTTCAGAAATGACTTCCTGACACTTAAATCAATACTGGATGTTAACAAATTTCTCTTCTTCAGAAACGCTTTCCTTGCTATTGCCAGCCTACATTTTATATCCTCTCTACTTCAACCATCATCAGTTATTTTGCTCCCCAAATAGCAAAACTCCTTTACTACTTTAAGTGTCTCATTTCCTAATCTAATTCCCTCAGCATCACCCGACTTAATTAGACTACATTCGATTATCCTTGTTTTGCTTTTGTTGATGTTCATCTTATATCCTCCTTTCAAGACACTGTCCATTCCATTCAACTGCTCTTCCAAGTCCTTTGCTGTCTCTGACAGAATTACAATGTCATCAGCGAACCTCAAAGTTTTTATTTCTTCTCCATGGATTTTAATACCTACTCCGAATTTTTCTTTTGTTTCCTTTACTGATTGCTCAATATACAGATTGAACAACATCGGGGAGACAACCCTGTCTCACTCCCTTCCCAACCACTGCTTCCCTTTCATACCCCTCAACTCTTATAACTGCCATCTGGTTTCTGTACAAATTGTAAATAGCCTTTCGCTCCCTGTATTTTGCCCCTGCCGCCTTTAGAATTTGAAAGAGAGTATTCCAGTCAACATTGTCAAAAGCTTTCTCTAAGTCTACAAATGCTAGAAACGTAGGTTTGCCTTTCCTTAATCTTTCTTCTAAGATAAGTCGTAAGGTCAGTATTGCCTCACGTGTTCCAGTGTTTCTACGGAATCCAAACTGATCTTCCCCGAGGTTGGCTTCTACTAGTCTTTCCATTCGTCTGTAAAGAATTCGTGTTAGTATTTTGCAGCTGTGACTTATTAAACTGATAGTTCGGTAATTTTCACATCTGTCAACACCTGCTTTCTTTGGGATTGGAATTATTATATTCTTCTTGAAGTCTGAGGGTATTTCGCCTGTTTCATACATCTTGCTCACCAGATGGTAGAGTTTTGTCAGGACTGGCTCTCCCAAGGCCGTCAGTAGTTCCAATGGAATGTTGTCTACTCCGGGGGCCTCGTTTCGACTCAGGTCTTTCAGTGCTCTGTCACTCTTCACGCAGCTACATTTATGAAAATTGGTATCTCATTTCTTGGTCAGATATAAGAAAATATTTGTTAGGGGATAAAAGTTGCTATAGAAATACCTCCACAAGGATGCAAAAGGCATGATTAACAAAAAGGTTGGACTCCAGCTACCAGATTGCTTTTTGTTCAGAAGTACATTCAGAAAAGACCATGCTGATATGGTTTTAACTATATGTCTGCCTGTGTCTGTATGTGTGCGGATGGATGTGTGTGTGTGTGTGTGTGTGTGTGTGTGTGTGTGTGTGTGTACCTGCCCTTTTTTCCCCCTCCCGCTCCCGGGATTGGAATGACTCCTTACTCTCTCCCTTAAAACTCACTTCTTTGTTTTTATATATATTTTTCCCACGTGGAATGTTTCCCTCTATTATATTCATTTAATTCATGCTTATTTAGACTACAGCTAGCAGAGTCTTACTCTGACAATGTTCTTCCCAAGTAGCCGATATTATTAGGATATCATCTACATATATTATCAAATCCTTAGCAGATCTCTCCCTAATGCTTCATCTAGTGCACGTATAAATACAGACACTGAGATATGTAGTCCAAATGGTAATACATTAAAATGATATGATTTACCATCAAACAAAAATGATGTATATTTTTTGGATTCCGGGTCTAATTTTATTTCCCAATATCCCGCAGCCAAATCCATCGTGCTAAAGAACCTTGCCTTTTCAAATTTGGTTAACAATTTGTTGATGTTAATTGGTCTGTCTCTTTCTGTCTCTATATGTCTATTTAATGTATGAGCATCTAATACTAATCATACTCTGCCTGCAGCTTTCTTTACCACGACCAATGGATTATTCATGACTCTAGAACTCCACTCTGTAATATTATTGTCAATCATTTTGTTGATTTCATCCCTAACTACTTCTTTCAAACTTACATGTATCGGATACAGCTAAAAGAGAAAGAGAGAGAGAGAGAGAGAGAGAGAGAGAGAGAGAGAGAGAGGATTAACTGAACGATCAAAAAACACTATTTCATATTCCATTAGAATTTTACATAAACATCGTCTTTCGTTGTTTGGTTAATATTTGGAATTCATTAACTTTGGCATGTATATCAGCTCAATATGATACATGATTTACATTATCAATGTTTGGTGACAATTGTGCTGTAGCTGTTAATCACAAACATTGACACTCAGTTGTTTGTTTCCCAATGTAGTTATCTGTCACAAACAGTCCCCTTTACCAAAACATACAAGATTTTCATGAAAGTTCAAGATAACTTTAAACTCTAATAGCCAATCTAAACCAAACAATACATCTATATTGATATTCTCTACTATTAACAGCATTTTATGAAATAATCTATTTCCAATGCTGCAGTTCACTCGAGTTTCCTACTTTACAATCTTACTTTTTGTTCCTGTTATTCCAACTAAGTAAACTCCGGTCACTGGTAATAACGGTAAGTGATTTTTAGTCTGTAATGAATCAAAGAATGTATTGGAGATGAGTGATACCTCACTCCCTGAATATATATGCTGACTTTGGAACTTTCCATGATCCCTGCTATTATAGGTTGTGGATTGTTGGTAGTCAAGCTCAGTTCTTCCAGTAGCAACCATTCCTTTGTAGGTATTTTGTGGGTAAAATTAAAATACTTGTATGGACTAAGGCCTCCTAGTGTATTTCCACATCCTGGGTCCCGGCCCTGGATCCAGATCGCACTATGTTTTCCTCATTGTCCGTAATCACAGGTTGGTTACCGAAGCGAGGTACTATGTTATCACTTTTTACTCTATTACTACTCGGTACAAATTCCTGAGAAGTTACTGGACCTAAATTCGAAGGTGGGTGCTTTTTCTGATAACTGTTGTTACTATTTTTCCTGTTGCACTGGTGTACTCTAGCTAGGTTAGCCTCATGTTTTTTAAAATTATTACCACTGTTCTTTTGTAGTTCGGGCTATCACTTCGGTGCAAGATTTCATTGCGGCCCTTATTTAATGCATCCAGTGCATCCACAAAGGACAACAACTCTTCTACTGTTTTCCAACCACTACATAATATATCTTTACTCACATAAATGGGTAATCGTCTTATTAAAATTCGCACTAACCCCCCCTTCTTCCTTCGACTTATCTAAGTACTTCGCCCATATTAGATGCCAATCGAAATACTTCCTCATGGTACCCCAAGTATTATTGTAGTATTTCGGGTCCCACAGATCTGATGTTAGTTTTTCCTGGGCACTAGCAGACCAATATTTCTCTTTAAAGTTCCTTTGAAAATCTCCCCAAGAGGAAAAGTTCTCAACATTTACGGTTCCCCATTCGGAGGCTTGAATTTAGGGAATTGTCTCGATAGTCCCAAATTCACTCCCCATTGTAAATCAGTAACTACTTCACTTGTCAGCATAACATTAGGTGAAGTTATCCATTTTTCCACTTTGTCCTGGATAAGTCTGAATTCTTTCCACAAGTCATTTATAACCTTTTGAGTATCTGAACATTCGGAAGAAACAATGGGCGACACGTTACCAAATGTCATTCTCTCGGTGCCTTTTAGATATATGATCCCTTTAAATTGCTCCTCCAAACTACCTATATTTACTATATCAGAGTTTGCTATCTTCTCTTGGAAGCTTCTTTCACTCGTATACTTATACCTGTACTATGCGACTGGATTATTGGCATTAACTTATCTTGCTTTTCAACACTATCTTTTAAAGTAAGCAATCCATGCTTTACAGCATCAAACTTAACATTGCATACATTTTCAAATGATCCTAACTTTCCATTGATTTCTGATTCTACAGTATTACATTTTTCCTCAACATCAAATTCTAACTTTTTTGCTAAATCTTGTAATTGATCATTCTGTTTCTGACTACAGTCAGTGAACAGTTGATTTACATGAATGTCCAAGGAATTGGTTAATTCTTTCTTAAAGTCTAATTTCAAATCCTCTACTTTACTATTCAAGGTGTCAAATTCAGTCTCTGAAGCATCCATGTATTTGAATAGATTACCACATTCTTTGCTCTGTGAGTCGACTTTAACAATCTTAAATTTGTTGTTTGGGCATTCAGTTGGGACTTCACCAAGTCTAGTTCTCTACTTAAAGTCACACTCTGTGCATCTAGTTTAAAATTTAACTGCAGACTCTGAGCATTTAAAGCTTCATTTAATTGAGCATTTACTGAGTCTAACTTAAGATTCTAGATGTTCCAAGCTTCCCTCTGAGCATTTGAGTTAGAATGTAATGAGTCTATCTTAAGATTCTGAGCTTTAATTACATTTACTACCTCAGACCAGTTAGGCCTGTAGAATCTGGGCTGCATCGGTGAGTGGATGTGTAATCAGCACCAGTGAACGGCAACTGGTGCCAGTGGCGTTGGTTGTTGGTTTCCGCATAGGTGTCGATGAGTGGAAGTGGAAGCAGGTCAGCACTGGTGAACAGCAACTAGTGCCGGCAGCATCAGGTGTTGGTTTCCGCGTCTGCGTCCCCGCGATGCATGTGAGAGCTGTATATTCCCTACCCCAGATCATCTTAATCAGAGTGATCTCGGTGCATATCTTCTTAAAGAAACACACAGGAATCTCCTCCACTTTTTCTCAATTTAGATTTTTTTTACTTTTGAATACTCGGTCATGTTCCGAAGTCTCGGAGCAAAATCTTGATCACATTTGGTTTGGGTGCTATGACAACATCAACATACATGTTTCTCGTTTCTGGTCTTAAATTTCCAGTTTTTCAGGTCCTGTCACGGTCGCCATGTTCTAACGTTTTTGACGACTAGAAGAACATGTGAAGTGTATGTGCAAACTCCCCACTTCTCTCACACGAGTTGACTTACTTGGGAATACGCAGCCGATCTTCTCCTCCGGATAGCCGGCTTCTGAAATCTCTACAAACTTCTCCAAGGGATGATGCTAGTCACAGGAACCTTTAAGACTCTCTCTCTCTCTCTCTCTCTCTCTCTCTCTCTCTCTCTCTCTCTCTCTCTCTCTCTTTGTGAAATAATAAGGTACTCAGGGAATACTTCTCAATAGCTACGGATATATATGAGCTGCATAAAGAACGAAATTCACACTTCACACATAACATTCAGCTTCTCGTAAGTAACTCTTATCGTCTCTCATAAGAAACAGATTTAAGTCCATTTAGAAATGAGTTGGCTTAACAACCGTGTCTCTACTACAAACATATTGTAAAATACATCTTGCCTTCAGTAAGCCTAAGATGAAGAGTTTTTTCACAATTCAGAATCTCAATTGTTCTTTTGTCACTAACAATAGTCACAATTAAAAACAGCACAGAATAACACAGAAGTTCCTTGGTTCTTCCGTGTGCTTTCACTACGACTTCCATGGATCGCCTGACAAGTACCTGTCGGTGCCATTCAACCGCCACGTCGACCTTTCGCTCGCGACTGATTTCACACCTGCACACACAGAAAGGTGATGTGCAGTAGACAGTGTTCCTTTCTCCCACTCACATCTAAAATATCGTGTGTTCGAGAAGGTGGAAGGCCGAGTGGTTCTTGAATTTACGCGGAAATACTCAAAACACTACAGGGCCCTTGAGACCGCATCTACAGAGCTATCTGCTTCCTGTAATGGCTGACGACGAATGTCTACACACAGTAACCCAAGTTTCATACATCGGTATCTGCTTCAAATCCATAAAAATGTCGAGTTTTGTGCCTACGAACTATGATTAGTGGACAGCATTGGTTTTCTCTTATCGTTTGAAGAAAAATGCTGTGGAATCACATCAAATGCTTGTTGAAGCTTTCAGTGAACACGCTCTTTGGAAAACACAGTGTTTTGAGTGGTCCAAAAAATTCAAAAGTTGTGATTTTGACATTAGAAATGACGAGTATGGGAACCCACCAAAAAAAGTTTGAAGACAACATTGCAGGTCTTATTGGATGAAGATGGTACTCAAACTCAACAGGAACTCGCGGAGCAATTGAATGTGATGTAGAAAGCTGTTTATCTGTGGTTGAAAGCTATGGGAAAGGTGCAGAAAGTAGGACAATGCGTTCTGCATGAACTGGATGAAAGACAACAAGCAAATCGAAAGACCACTTGTGTGCTCGCCAGATACAAAAGAAAGTCATTTCTCCATCGAATAGTGACAGTTGATGAAAAATGGATGTATTTTGAAAATCCTAAGCATTGTAAATCACGGATGAATCCAGGCAAACCATCAGCATCCACTGCGAGACCAAATTGCTTTGGAAAAAAGACAATGCTCTGTGTTTGCTGGGATCAGAAGGATGTAATCTATTATGAGCTCTTACAACTTGGTGACACTGATAACACTGATTGCTACCAACAGCAAATGATTGATTTAAACCAGCATTATGTGAAAAATGACCGGAATATATAAAAATGAGTCAGAAAGTCATATTGGTCCAAGATAATGCCCCATTACCCACATAGCCAAATAGGTCAGGGAAACAACTGAGGCATTCAGCTGGGAAATACTAGAGCATGCAGGTTATTCCCCAGACTTGGCTCCATCCGATTATCATCTATTTGCACCACTGGGACAAGCTCTCACTGAACAATGTTCCAATTCATAGGAAATGGAACAAAAATGGCTCACTGACTGGTTCACCTCAAGAGAAGAACTGTCTTTTCTTTTTTCCTCCCCCCTCCAAACAACAGTTATGTAATTATTGCAACCAAATTCTGGTTTCATACTTCTACACCTGGTAGTATCCTATGAATATAACACTAGTGAGTCATAGCTGGAATCTGTAAACTCAAACAAATACTTAGATATAACACTTAGGTAGGGCACGAAAGGGGAAAGATCACGTCGGCTCAGTCGTAGGTAAAGCGGGTTTCGGTTAATTGTTAAAATAAGAGGGAAATACAACCATTCTACGAAGGAGAATGCTTAGATGTCGCTCATGTACTCATCCTAGAATACTGCTCATGTGTGTGCGACCTGTGCCAGATAGGACTGGCAGGGGATACTGAATATATGCAGAGAAGAACAGCACAAATGGTCATAGCTTTGTTTAACTTGTGGAAGAGTGTCACTGAGATGTTGAAAGAACTGAACTGGCAGACTCTTGAGAACAGACAGAAACCATCCCAAGTAAGTCTACTAACAAAGTTTCAAGAACCGGCTTTAAATGATGATTCTCAGAATATACTACATCCATCTACATATCGCACCCATAGGGATCATGAGGATAAGATTAGACTAGATTAATTACAGCATGCACAGAGGCATTTAAACAATCATTTTTCCCGTACTCCCTATACGAATGGAATGGGAAAAAGCCCTAATAAACGGTATGGTAGCGCATACCCTCTGCCACGCACTTCACAGTGGTTTGCAGAGTGCAGATGTGGATGTACATACCTACATGAATAGCAACACACAGTACAGCTGATATAGAGTAAGTTAAAACAACAACAACAACATGCATTTTTACTAGCTGTTTTGATAACTGTGCTTCCTGAAAGCAAATATTAGCCAAACCCATTTGCCTCTTTGTTAACACACATGTAATTATTTACTTGGTACTTTTAAGCTCCTGGATGGGATTAGTTGTTCTCAGTAATTGAAAACTCTAACCAACAAACTTTTGTCTATTAATTACTGCCAGAAGCTGACAATAAGTCATATTTTACGAAGTAGGATATTATGCGTTTTCACCCACTGGCAGCACCCATAGATTGCTTCCTTTTTAAGCAATACTAATAAAGACAAGCAAAAAAAGTGATGTTCACTGGGAAGAAAGGGAGCAACAAAAAGGAAGAGGAAGGGTGGTAAAAAGAAGAACATTGTGATGAGATTAGCACAGACAACTCAGGTTAGCCATTTCACGAAAGGAAGCAATCTACAGGTGCTGTCACTGGGTAAAAACACATAATATCCTACTTTGTAAAATATGACTTATTGTCAACTTCTGGCTGTAATTTTCAAAATATTTTCTGTGTGTGTGTGTGTGTGTGTGTGTGCGCGTGTGTTTATTTCTCATACCTTTAATTTGTCTTTTATAAACAGAAATTTTACTTTTACATGACGATATTTCACTACTGCAAACTAATATTTCTGATTACACTATAGTCAAAACTTACTAACATTTTGATGATAATTTATAGCCTTTTGTAATTTTTGCGTCACCAGCCTCACAGCCTCCAAGTCCTTTGCACTCATTCTTCAATTCTGGACCAGCTGCCCGATGAATAGCACCATCCACTTTAAGAAAACAAGGGAATACCAAAGTAAAGAAATGTTAAATATTCATTATAAACTAAAAAGGAAAATTCAAATATGGTAATGGAAGGCCATTGGTAGAATATTAATAATGGAAGAGACAGCTGATGCCCTGAGAAATCAATAGGCACATAAGACTGAGAATGTAAGTAGCTTTATGGCAATTCTTTCTTCAAAACTATACAGCAGACACACGCGCATGCACGCACGCACGCACGCACGCACGCACACACACACCTGCATGGCAACATCATCCTGAGAGACATGCAAAGGATATCTACTGAAAATATTTAGGTAAATATTTGTCAATGAATTTAATGAAGAGTATATGCAAAGAGAGACATATAGATTGCTCAGAGTTACTCTTGTAGTGTAGGAAAATACTTCCAAAATGAATGTGCAGTTTATCAGGTTCAGAGTAATACAACTGATTATTTTTAAATAAAGTTACTATGAAGATGTGGTGCACAAATTTTATTCACATGCTTTCCCACTGATATCTACGATCACAATTGTACTCACTGCAAGCCACTATATGGTGTGTATATAGTGTACCAGAATCGATCTACCCTCACATCTCCTTTTCCTTTTGCGAATGTTGTGAGGGAAGAAATACAGTAAATAATCTTCTGCATACACCTGCTTTTATTCCATTTTTTTCTGAGTATCAAGTAAAATATAGAATGTTGAGAGTAATATATTTTTGTTTTGTATAGCAGTGCAGGCTCACAGACTATTAAGAATATTAACAGCAACGGTCCTTTCCACATATGGCACATTTCTTTAACATCCCCACTGAGATTTTGTGAGGTTTTCTGGGATGTTCTCACATTGATTAAATAAACTCTAAACAAGCACTTCACAATGAACATATCTCTACAGGAATCAGTCTTCCCTTTTTTCAAATTAGTCCAGCTTGATAAGGACTCCTGTTGGACAACTCTACTGTCGTGCTAACACCTCTCCAAGAAGACTTCAGGCGGACCAGCTAGCTACTGTGGAATTCCACTGCCAGAGCTGGAATACTGCTGAGGTGGCACGGTGTGAGACCTCAGTCCGCCACAGCAGTGAGCTGAATTACCTCACATTTTGGCACAGTACTGCACTGCCTTCGTCCCTACGTGACCAGTAGTGGGGGTTGGTCACAACAAAGCTGGGTAAATCTACCATAAATACTCACAGTGCAGACCTAGCAGTATGACGTATTCCAATGCTACTGACACCGAGACATACTGGTATTTGATGCCAACAGACAGCCCAATGAAGATCACCCAGCCTCAACTACAGCCAGCTGCTGCTTATGACAGCTACTGGTCTGTGGGCTGCTCCTAGACCTAATGCTGCAGGGCTTGAATTATCCAGTTGGGATCACCCCCAGAGTGACACCAACCAGCCTCTGCGCATCTCTGATTCAGAGTCTGTGCACCAGCTCTCCTCGCTTCTGACCCACTGTTGAACCACTGTCTGTCCAGTGTACACAAGTTCTGCCACTGCTTACTCGCGTCCAGCAGCCTCTGATGCTTCTTGCTTCACCCATGTTCTGGCTTTTGCATGGCACGGGCATTGTGCTACCTTGTCCCTACACTTCTGCCTAGCACCACAGCCCAGCCTGCCAGCGTCTGTCACAATCAACTGGCACATTCAGTATTTGGCCACCCATGTCGTATCAGTATCTGATGCTGCGTCAATGGAGAATGGTTACCACACAAGAAAACTTGCTGTCTTATGCTGAGTGGAGCAGCTGCTGCCATCTTCACAACAATGTTCCCCGACACCGAGTGTCGCAGGGTCGTGCCTGACGACATTCAAGTCACCACCAACACCACAGTACAACAGTCTCAATGAGTATAGATTGTTACTACTGAGGGAGCATTTCTGATCTGACAACTGACAACCTTGGGACTGGTAGTAAGAACCCTACGTGTTGCACAGCATCCTGAATTGACCATCTTGGCTTACGTTGTGTCCACAACTATGCAGCAATTACATTGGTGCCATAAGTGCTGCCAGCAATTACAATGGTGTCAGGAGAATCAGTGACATTGAACAGCAAGCAACTTCATCATCATATTGTGGTGAATGATGGTGAGTGACAACAAATTGTTTGTTTTCTGTCCCAGTGGTTAAAAATGTCTGGTCGTTTGTTTGGGAGAATCGCGTTCAGAGTTTAGTTCATGAAAGTGGACTCAGGCAATGATTTGAAGGAGTTTGGGGAGAACACTAGAGAACATGCTGATACGCACCCAATTAGGTGTGTACAATGTAATTTGCTGGGCACAGTACTGTTGTTGTTGTTGTTGTTGAGGTCTTCAGTCCTGAGACTGGTTTGATGCAGCTCTCCATGCTACTCTATCATGTGCAAGCTTCTTCATCTCCCAGTACCTACTGCAGCCTACATCCTTCTGAATCTGCTTAGTGTATTCACCTCTTGGTCCCCCTCTACAATTTTTACCCTCTACGCTGCCCTCCAATACTAAATTGGTGATCCCTTGATGTCTCAGAACACGTCCTATCAACCGATCCCTTCTTCTAGTCAAGTTGTGCCACAAGCTCCTCTTCTCCCCAATTCTATTCAATACCTCCTCATTTGTTATGTGATCTACCCATCTAATCTTCAGCATTCTTCTGTAGCACCACAATTTCGAAAGCTTCTATTATCTTCTTGTCTAAGCTATTTATCGTCCACGTTTCATTTCCATACATGTCTACACTCCATACAAATACTTTCAGAAACGACTTCCTGGCATTTAAATCTATACTCGATGTTAACAAATTTTTCTTCTTCAGAAACGCTTTCCTTGTCTACATTTTATATCCTCTCTACTTCAACCATCATCAGTTATTTTGCTCCCCAAATAGCAAAACTCCTTTACTACTTTAAGTGTCTCATTTCCTAATCTAATTCCCTCAGCATCACCCGACTTAATTCGACTACATTCCATTATCCTCGTTTTGCTTTTGTTGATGTTCATCTTATACCCTCCTTTCAAGACACTGTCCATTCCGTTCAACTGCTCTTCCAAGTCCTTTGCTGTCTCCGACAGAATTACAATGTCATCGGCGAACCTCAAAGTTTTTATTTCTTCTCCATGGATTTTACACCTACTCCAAACTTTTCTTTTGTCTCCTTTATTGCTTGCTCAATATACAGATTGAATAACATTGGGGATAGGCTACAGCCCTGTCTCACTCCCTTCCCAACCACTGCTTCCCTTTCATACCCCTCGACTCATAACTGCCATCTGGTTTCTGTACAAATTGTGAATAGCCTTTCACTCTCTGTATTTTACCTCTGTCACCTTCAGAATTTGAAACAGAGTATTCCAATCAACATTGTCAAAAGCTTTCTCTAAGTCTACAAATGCTAGAAATGTAGGTTTGCCTTTCCTTAATCTTTCTTCTAAGATAAGTCGTAGGGTCAGTATTGCCTCACGTGTTCCAACATTTCTACGGAATCCAAACTGATCTTCCCCGAGGTCGGCTTCTACCAGTTTTTACATTCGCCTGTAAAGAATTCGCGTTAGTATTTTGCAGCAGTGACTTATTAAACTGATAGTTAGGTAATTTTCACACCTGTCAACACCTGCTTTCTTTGGGATTGGAATCATTATATTCTTCTTGAAGTCTGAGGGAATTTCACCTGTCTCATACATCTTGCTCACCAGATGGTAGAGTTTTGTCAGGACTGGCTCTCCCAAGGCTGTCAATAGTTCTAATGGAATGTTGTCTACTCCGAGGGCCTTGTTTCGACTCAGGTCTTTCAGTGCTCAGTCAAACTCTTCACACAGTATCATATCTCCCATTTCATCTACATCTACATCCTCTTCCATTTCGATAATATTGTCCTCCAGAACATCACCCTTGTATAGACCCTCTATATACTCCTTCCACCTTTCTGCTTTCCCTTCTTTGCATAGAACTGGGTTTCCATTTGAGCTCTTGATATTCATACAAGTGGTTCTCTTTACTCCAAAGGTCTCTTTAATTTTCCTGTAGGCAGTATCTATCTTACCCCTAGTGAGATAAGCCTCTACATCCTTACATTTGTCCTCTAGCCATCCCTGCTTAGCCATTTTGCACTTCCTGTCGATCTCATTTTTGAGACGTTTGTATTCCTTTTTGCCTGCTTCATTTTTATACTTTCTCCTTTCATCAATTAAATTCAATATTTCTTCTGTTACCCAAGGGTTTCTACTAGCCCTCGTCTTTTTACCGATTTGATCCTCTGTTACCTTCACTATTTCATCCCTCAAAGCTAACCATTCTTCTTCTACTGTATTTCTTTCCCCCCATTCCTGTCAATTGTTCCCTTATGCTCTCCCTGAAACTATGTACAACCTCTGGTTCTTTCAGTTTATCCAGGTCCCAGCTCCATAAATTCCCACCTTTTTGCAGTTTCTTCAGTTTTAATCTACAGTTCATAACCAATAGATTGTGGTCAGTGCCCCTGGAAATATCTTACAATTAAAAACCTGGTTCCTAAATCTCTGTCTTACCATTATATAATCTATCTGATACCTTCTAGTATCTCTAGGGTTCTTCCATGTATACAACCTTCTTTCATGATTGTTAAACCAAGTGTTAGCTGTGATTAAGTTATGCTCTGCGCAAAATTCTACCAGGCGGCTTCCTCTTTCATTTCTTAACCCCAATCCATATTCACCTACTACGTTTCCTTCTCTCCCCTTTCCTACTCTCGAATTCCAGTCACCCATGACTATTAAATTTTCATCTCCCTTCACTACCTGAATAATTTCTTTTATCTCATCATACATTTCATCAATTTCTTCGTCATCTGCAGAGCTAGTTGGCATATAAATTTGCATAACTGTAGTTGACTTGGGCTTCGTGTCTATCTTGGCCACAATAATGCGTTCACTATGCCGTTTGTAGTAGCTTACCCATACTCCTATTTTTTTATTCATTATTAAACCTACTCCTGCATTACCCCTATTTGATTTTGTATTTATAACCCTGTATTCACCTGACCAAAAGTCTTGTTCCTCCTGCCACCGAACTTCACTAATTCCCACTATATCTAACTTTAACCTATCCATTTCCCTTTTTAAATTTTCTAACCTACCTGCCCAATTAAGGGATCTGACATTTCACGCTCTGATCCGTAGAACGCCAGTTTTCTTTCTCCTGATAACGATGTCCTCTTGAGTAGTCCCTGCCCGGAGATCCGAATGGGCGACTATTTTACCTCCGGAACATTTTACCCAAGAGGATGCCATCATCATTTAATCATACAGTAAAGCTGCATGCCTTCGGGAAAAATTACGGCTTTAGTTTCCCCTTGCTTTTAGCTGTTCGCAGTACCAGAACAGCAAGGCCATTTTGGTTAGTGTTACAAGACCAGATCAGTCAATCATACAGACTGTTGCACCCGCAACTACTGAAAAGGCTGCTGCCCCTCTTCAGGAACCACACGTTTGTCTGGCCTCTCAACAGGAGGCTGTGTTAGTATTTGTGGACAACCTGTTGACAGCTGTGACTTATTGGTAAGAGACAGTTGTTACATATGGTTAAGTTACACTTCATACAAGATAAGAAAGTTAATAAATGTTCAAAGATTAGAAGTGTTGAGGAAAAGCTTACTGCAGCATCATAGGAGATAAAATATTTGCAGATATTAACAGGAGCAGTTCAATCATGTCACAATGGCCAGCATGAATCCACCAAAAATTTCATGGACGGAGTAAGGGACTCGATTTTTTTTTTTAGAAAAAGTGGGCACTGGGAATGAGACTGTAGGCAGAATAGGGTGCAGGACACGGAGGTACAGACAGGGAATAGCAAAAGGAAGGCCGAAGTTCTAAGCCCCCTGTTTAAGAAATTGTTCATCCAGGAGAATCATACAAACACATTATCATTTGACCATCGCACAGAGTCTCATATAGATGATAGTGTAATAAGCATCCCTAGTGTGGAGAAACAACGGAAAGAGATGGAAACAAATAAAGTCACCACGTCTGGATGGAATCCCAACTCGGTTTTACAAAAATTATTCTACGCCATTGGCCCCTTACTCAGTTTGCATTTATCGTTAATCTCTCAACCGGTGAAAGTGGCAAGCGACTGGAAAGAAGCGTAGGTGACTCCTGTTTGTAAGAAGGGTAAAAGAACACACCCGCAGAATTACAGACCAATATCCTTAACATCGGTTTGCTGCTGAATTCTACAATATATTCCAATTTCCTAGGAACTGAAAAGCTCACGTCCACGAATCCGCACAGTTTTAGAAAGCATTACATGATATATTGCGAATTATGGACGAAGGGCAACAGGTAGATTCAATATTTCTAGATTTCCGAAAAGTATTTGACATGGTACCCCACTGCAGACGTTAACAAAGGTATGTTCGTACAGAATAGGCTCCCAGATATGTGACTGGCTTGAAGCCTTCTTAAATAACAGAACACAGTATGCTGCCCTCGATGACGAGGATTCATTGGAGACAGGGCAAACATCTGGAGCACCCCAGGGAAGTATGATAGGACTGCTGCTATTTTCTATATACACACATCAAAAATAGTTTTGCATCACCCCAGTTCCCAGACCACCTGAAGATAGTCATTGACTGTGGATACTGCATCAGAGACACACAGTCCCTTTGATTGTTAAGGATGTCACTAAACCCACCCAAAGATGTAAACAACAATGTATGAGCAGCGCCTATTAGACATAGGGGCTCCGACAGCCAATCAGTTCCAGTCATTCCACCAGGAAGGGGGTACACGGCTCATGTTGTCTGTAGTTCAACCATGCCTAGACGGTCAATACCACAGTTTGATCGCATCAGAATTATTAATTTGTGTCAAGAAGGGCTCTCAACAAGGCAAGTGTCCAGGCATCTCTCAGTGATGTTGTTCAGACATGGAAAGATACAGAGAGACAGGAACTGTCGATGGCATGCTTCGCTCAGGCCGCCCAAGGACTACTACTGCAGTGGATGACTGCAACCTACAGATTATAGCTCAGAGGAACCCTAACAGTAATGCCACCATGTTGAAAAATGCTTTTCATGCAGGCAAAGGACGTCATGTTATGACTCAAACTGTGCGCAATAGGCTGCATGATGCAAGACTTCACTTCCAATGCCCATGGTGAGATCCATCTTTGCAACGACGACACCATGCAACGCGGTACAGATGGGCCCAACAACATGCCAAATGGACTGCTCAGGATTGGCATCACATTCTCTCACCAACAAGTGTCGCATATGCTTTCAATCAGACAATCGTCGGAGGAGTGTTTGGAGGCAACCTGGTCACGCTGAATGCCTTAGACACAATGCCCAGCGAGTGCAGCAAAGTGGAGGTTTCCAGCTGTTTTAGGGGAGGTATTATGTAGGGCTGAGGTACACTGCTGATGGTCATGGAAGGCACCATAACGGCTGTACGATACGTGAATGCCATCCTCCGACTGATAGCGCAACCATGTCAGCAGCATATTGGCGAGGCATTCGTCTACATGGACGACAATTCGCGCCCCATCGTGCACATCTTTTGAATGACTTCCTTCAGGATAATGACATCGCTCGACTAGAGTGGCCAGCATGTTCTCCAGACACGAACCCTATCAAACATGCCTGGGACGGATT
This sequence comes from Schistocerca americana, assembly GCF_021461395.2. Lineage (NCBI taxonomy): Eukaryota > Metazoa > Arthropoda > Insecta > Orthoptera > Acrididae > Schistocerca > Schistocerca americana. The sequence continues at coordinate 706,344,325 of NC_060119.1, read as the reverse complement.
GATAAGGGCTGTTTATGGATGACGTGACCCACCAACCACTTGAGGAGTAGGACAATTTGGACCAACAGTGCCTTGATAAACTTTTGGATAGTATGCTACGACGAATACAGGCATGCATCAATGCAAGAGAATGTGCTACTGGGTATTAAAGGTACCTGTATGTACAGCAATCTGGACCACCACCTCTGAAAGTCTCACTGTATGGTGGTACAACATGCAATGTGTGGTTTTCATGAGCTATAAAAGGGGCGGAAATGATGTTTATGTTGATCTCTATTCCAATTTTCTGTACAGGTTTCGGAACTCTCAGAACCAAGGTGACGCAAAACTTTTTTTGATGTGTGTACATAAATGATCCGGCAGACAGGGTGGGCAGCAATCTGTGGTTCTTTGCTGATGATGCTGTGGTGTACAGGGAGGTGGCGAAGATAAGTGACTGTAGGTTAATACAAGATGACCTAGACAAAATTTCTAGTTGGTGTGATGAATGGCAGCTGGCTCTTACTGTACAAAATAGTAAGTTAATGTGGACGAGTAGGAAAAACAAACCCGTAATGTTCAGATATGGCCTTAGTAGTGTCTTGCTCGACACAGTCACGTTTTTTAAATATCTGGGTGTAACTTTGCCAAGAAATATGAAATGGACCAAGCATATGAGGATTGTGGTATGGAAGGCAAATGGTCGACTTCGGTTTATTGGAAGAATTTTAGGAAAGTGTTGCATATAGGATGCTAGTGTGACCTATTCTTGAGCACTGCTCAAGTGTTTGGGACCCACACCAGGTCAGATTCAAAGAAGATATCAAAGCAATTCAGAGGCGAACAGCTAGATTTGTTACCAGTAGGTTTGATCAGCAAGCAAGTATTACGTATATTCTTCAGGAGATTAAGTGGGAATCCCTGGAGGGAAGAAGACCATTCATTTTGAAGAACACTACTGGGAAAGTTCAGTTAACTGGTATTTGAAGCGGACTGCAAAATGATCCCACTACCGCCAACATACATTTCGTACAAGGACCATGAAGATAAGATATGAGAAATACAGAGGTATATAGAGTGTCGTTCTTCCTTCGCTCCATCTGAGAGTGGAATAGTTAAGGAAACATCTAGTTGTGGTACAGGGCACCCTCTGCCACACACCGTGCGGTGGCTAGTGAAGTATGCAGCATAGCTAATCATCAAGCAGCAATGGGGGACCCAGGACTGTCAAATGGCATTCCCAGTAAAGTTTAGCAAAATTGATACAAGTGAAGAGGTGAAATTTTGCTTAACTGACTTAGTGGGTGGAAGAGAAGACAATGTTTTGTTAGACACAGGTGTGCAATTGTCTATGGCAAGTTTGGCCCGATGGGCGAAAGGCAGTATAACCCACCGTGGCATAAGTTATGTGGAGTTATGGGGTAATGACCCATGTTTCCTGGGATTGGCAATATTGGATTTTCAGGCGGGGAGAAAGAATTTCCAGGAATGCATGGAAGTTTTCCCTCTTATTGGTGATGGTTACTGTGTGCCCTTAAGGTTGGATTATCTGTATAAACAAGATGCTAAAACTGACCCTGGGCAACTCACAGTACAAGTCAGTGGGACAATGTTTCATCTAGGGAAAACTGTTCTCGGGACCACACTTCTCGCACATGATTAACCAATTAGGTTGCATGTAAGGTCACTAAAGATGAATACATGCAATTAAATACTGAAATGTATGGGAAAACAGCTACAGATGAGTGTAGGAATTGATTTGCCAGTAAACGTATTATGTGTCATTGAGCCACTGAGAGAGGAGATGAATGAGACAAAACATGGTGTGTTGTAAGTGTTCAGGAAATAAACATTGAGCAGGTGGTGACTGTCAGAATAGGTAACTTTGGGACTGAAGACTTGGATTTGCCTAAGGTTTTGCTGGTTGCCAATTTAGAGATTTTAGAAGATAATTATCTGGATAGAATGAATTTGGACCCTAAGCATTAGCGAGCCTCAAGTATAACGGCATTGCGGGCGAAAGTGAAACACTCAGAAAGAATGCACAAATTAGCAATGGTGGAGTTGTTCTTACAGTTTGAAGAACTGTTTAATCCTCATGGGCCTTTTCCAGTGACCACAATCATACAACAGAGAAAATCAACTGGGAATGAATCGGACATGAACTATAAACCACAATGTGTACATCATCATGTGCAGTCTGTGATGGAGTAGTTCGTTAAGCATGTGCTACAGGATGGCACTACTGAAGAAAGTACTTGTCCTTGCGGAGAACCAGTCATAATTGTATCAGAGCTTATTGTTATTGCTGTGACTACAGATAATCTTAATAATTGTATGATTATGGATACATTTCCAGTCCCATAAGTAATTGAAACCTTACACAATTTGGGGCAGTGCAAGTATTCTTCCACCTTGTATCTACAAAGTGGCTACCATTAGCTAGAACTGGCACCGTAGGACCAACCAAAAGTGATGTTTAAGGTCCCTACGGCACACTACCTGTATTGTCATAGACCATTTGGGTTCAAAAATGCACCAGTCACATTTCAGCATTTGTGGGATGGAGTTTTGTGAGGGCTGAATCCAAGGCAGTGTATGGTGTGTTTGGACAATGTAACTGTTTTCGCGAAGGATATGGAAGAGCATGTGCTATGCGTTTAAGGAAGTATTTAAGAGGCTAACAATATAATTGTTTATGTAAAGGACAAGGAGGAGAATGTGCTACACTTAAGGGAAGTATTTAAAAGGTTACATACAACACACCTGACACTAACTATAGAGAAGTGTCACTTTGCATTACAAGATGTGCAATATTTAGGGCAAGTGGTTAATCACTATGGAGTACGGACAGATCATAGGTTAGTGAGAGCCATAGAAGATTTTCAGGGTTAGCAAATTAGTTCAATTAATTCATCCCAAAGTTTGTGGAAATAGCATGACCTCTCACTCACTTGAAAAAAGATATGCATACCAGAATGTGAAGAAGTGCTCAAAAAATTGAAAGAATTGTTGACAACTAGTATGGTACTGGTTTTTCCAAATTATGAGTGTGTGTTCATGTTGTCATGGGATGTTAGTAATCATGAGCTTGGCTGCATATTAAGCTAAGAAATAGATTGGATAAAACATGTGGTTCTCCATGACTAACATTAGTTGAAAACTGCAAAGAGAAATTATTCCTCCACTGAGAAGGAAATGGTGAGCCTCATTTACGGTGTGACATACTTCCAGTACTATCCACAGTGCAAAAAATTTAAAGTTATCACGCATCACATGACATTAAAATGATTATTGGGTTCATCTAATAGGCCATCATATTGGTCAATGAGGCTAATTGAATCCCATTTTGACATAATTCATAAGCCGGGAAAGAATCATAGGAATATGGAATATAGATGGCCTCAGTAGGAAGATTGGTGTGGTGTTGTGGAGAGAAGATCACTCTGTGATGGAGTGGCAGAAAATGCAAGTTGTTGTCAAGGACTGCAAATTATTTGCAATGTAAAGCAATGCACAAAGATGTGCTATGTAAGAAAACAAAGGTCATACTGCAAGTTGTTCTAGCTATGATGTGTGACGAACTACTGAAAGTGTTGCCAGGACATGGGGTTCGTAGAACTACAGGACTGGTTGCATTCCAGTGAGCAGGATGTGGAGCAATACATGAAGAAATGTGTTCCATGTGCAGAGCATGCTGAATCGAGTTACCTGTGTATTCCATTGCAAATATTACTGGAGGGTAGTAGGCCATTTAAAATTATTATTATTATGGAATCTTAGGTTCTTTTTCACAAACACCAGTAGGGAACTGCTACATGCTGACAACCATACACCACTTCTCATGCTACATGGTAATGGTAGCTATCCTGGATCAGAAAGCCAACAAATGGTGTGGTAACAGCTGTTCAAGTTTGGTGTTCCAAAAATGTTGGCTACAGACTGGGCATCAATTTTATGTTGGAGCTGATGTAATAGCTGTGTCATCTATTGTGCATTCGGAAGTTAACAACAAGTGCACGGCACCCACAGTCAAATTGAAGAACAAAGTGTGTGCATTGGATAGTGGGAGAAATGTTAAGCCACTATGTAAATAGCCATTATGATGAGTGGGATACACTATTGCCATATGTGGTTGCAGCTTATAATTTACCAAAGATACACCAAAGTAAAGGCCTAGCCCCAAACACCGTAGTATATGGTCAGAAAATGGTATTACTGTTCAAGACATGTAAAACTAATGTGCAGAAGAATGGAGAGTCAGTGTGAAATTTCAAAAGCACATTGTGGAAGGTATGGAAGCAGGTACAGAAAGCCAATGCAAAGGACCTCAAACACAGGACTGGACAGCGTAGTGGAATGCAAAGCTACCTGAGTACTTAGTAGGACAGCGGGTAATGTTGACAAATCTGTATACTCCAAAAGGAAGGACAAACAGTTGTTCATGTCATATCAGGGTCTGTATCAAGTAACTGAAATGACCTCACTAGTGAACTGTCTATCCATCCTACGGTCGTACAAGGTAGAGCAAACTGAGTCCGCGCAAACTACGTGCACATTTGTGTATCAAATAAGAAAGGAAGTTATGGCAATGAAAAAAAAGATAGTGTATTATGAAGTTTGGGGGCTTTGTTACAAGAATTGTTTTTATGAAGGATTTGTTTTAATTTGTATTTTTGCACGAGATTATACCAAGCTCCAAATCATACAGATAGAGAAATATATGATGTATGGGTGATGTAGTTTTTGTGTATTTTGTTTGGAGTCTTGCTTATGTTTCTAGTTAGGGTTGAAATTTGAGGGTTCATTTTAGTTCACATGATAGTTCCAGGAGATGATGTTTGTTTACTTTGTTATGTAGTGTAAGTGGTGTATAGTTATGAATATTTTCAGATTTTAGATTTAAGTATAACATGGGGAGTGAAGTGATGCGCAGTTGCATGTAGTGTAGCGTTGAAGAAACTGTGGCAGTTGAGTTGTTTTGGTATGCAGTGATTCGGAAACATGTTTATTTAATCATAGGGCACAGAGGAAACAGTACTCGATAAGTAGGCTGATAGCAGAGGAGCTACAGTGATGTAAGTGAGAGAAAGTTACTATTTGCCCATACAGAATGGTCCAAAGACGGATCCCCACAAAATGTCCTTGTTACATAACCTCATTTTCAGCGGTTAGGACGTCAATGGGTATACTCCGTATATACTCCAGTTACAGCTATCACAAATTGCTGTGAGCAAGGGTGGTTTAAATTGAAAGAATGATTAGGGCCATGGGAGAAAGAGTTCCTACTAAATGGTACAGAATGTGACATCCTGGAACTCAATTTTTGGCTTCTAGCAACAATAACAGAGACTACGGCTCTGCGTCTAATATACCAACTGCAGCATCTACCCGACAAAGCTTTTACGGTATATCTATTAGGAACATCACCTTCCTGAGCAATACCTAGGATTCCGACATATCAGGTCTCTGGACGAGCTTGCATCTGTACAGACGGGGCGCAAATGTTTCAAAATATTTAGCAGTGATGTAATAGATACCATCACGGAGTCATGGTGGTAGAAATCTCATCTTCAGTTACTATTGTAATCCTGATTCTCATTTGTACAGCATTTATCTGTCTATGGCAGAAAGCCATCCACCCGAATTCCCCGTCCATTACAGAACGACCGAGTGGATCACCTCCAGGACTAGAGTAGATGTCACTGTACTCATCTCCATGCGATGTGATCTGGATTACAATGAGGAAAGATCGTAGTGTGAAAGGTGTAATTAAATATGCAAAAAATGTATAGAGTACTACGTAATATTCAAGTAATTCATATATTTAGCACCAGCCTAGGATTCGGTGAACCAAATCTTCCAAAGGTGCAGCTAGCTGCCTGTGAAATTCCACTGCCAAGGCCGCAATATTACTCAGGCGGCATAGTGCAACACCTCAGACTGCCAAACCAGTGAGCTAAATTACCTCACACCTTAGCCTGATGCTATGCCACCTCAGTCCCTAACCGCTGCCTGTCCAGCGTACATGCACGCTGCCACCGCAGACTTGCGTCTGCCTGCTGTCGCTGCTGCGCCCTTCTCCAAGGTCCAGGGTTCAGGCCACTGTGCTCACTCACCCCTATGCTACTGCCTGGTGTCACAGCATCACCCGCCAGTGCCCGTCACTAGCAGCCTGCATTTTCAGTACATGGCTGGCCATGCTGTCAGCATCTGACACAGCACCACTGGGGACTGTTTACCATGCAAGGCCACTGCATCACTGCACTTTGTTGACCAGAGCAAGTACAGCTGAGATGGCAAGCTACCCCTCACTGCAGAGGGTCACATGACTTGATTGTGCTTTCGATACACCACCAACATCCATTGCATGAGAATCTCAATGAACAGAGGTAGTAACTGCTGCAGGAACATTCCTGATTTCAGAACTGGGGAGGGACTGCTAATACACACACTACATATTGCACAGTATCCTGAATTGATCATTCAGGCTTAAATAGTACTGGCATTCTCAACATGATTACAGAAGTGCTGCCAGTTATTATACTACACTGTGAGTTTTGTCAGGATTTTATATTCTTTCTTTTTTTTGTAAGCATTAACTTACTTTGTGCCATGTATTACTAATGGTTGTACGCTATTTTACTTCTACTAAATCTACTTACAAGTTAACATTTCATGTCACCTCACCAAACTACTGTATGCAGTGAGGTCACATCAGATAACTGTTGTGGGATGCAGAAAGACCCAACAAAGATCAGTGGTGCAAAGCCTGGCAAATGACCTTCAACTGAAATAAATGTAATGAGCAAAAAGATGATAAAACTTTATATTGTATTAATGATGAGATAACAATAAACCACACCAAGTTCTTCTGACATGGTAGCAAGTTACCTGTCTACCCACAAGAGCTGATGCTTCGCTACATTAGCCAGTGCAGCGTTCGGTGAAGTGAAAAGTAGTTTCAGCAGAAGTATAAATGTGAAACGATATTAATAATACACTAAGAACGAAGATCGATTTTTTGTGTCTCCTGCTTGCAGATGACAAACATGTATTTTACTCACCTGTGTAACAACCAGTTTTTTTTTTTTTTTTTTTTTTTTTTTTTTTTTGGTAGCACTGATGCAAAACCAACAGTACAGATATTTTGCAAAGTGTTTCATATTTAACTCCAAAATAAAATTTTCATATGCCAGGGTGTATACGTGGACAAGGAAAAAAAAATTCCCAGATTTCCCGGTTAAAAATACACTTTCTCCTGGGTGACAGTATATTTTCCCTTATCAGTCCTTTGAATGGTTATGGTTTTATACACGGGCGTACAATTTCCCGGAACTTTAGAAAACGAAACTAAGGGAAAAAGACACATTTTGGAAAAATCTTTGATGTGCAGCAACATGTACGCGCGTATTTTCGTATTACGAAAGTACACATTGGAATTCCACCAAACACCTCATGATACTTTCCGAATAATTGAAATCGAGATTTCGATGCGCTTTTGTAAGCCGTTCGTAGCTCATGTCACGTGATCTCACCAGCCGATGACAGCGGATATTCAGAGCATGGGACACGTGATGAAGTCAGCCAACAGCAACATCACTGTTAAGTAGCAACACACAAACAGGGAAAGTTAATAGTTTAAATTAATATACATAGTGCTGCTACAAGAAAAGCAAAGCTTTCACGTATAATATTGGTCTCAAGCTGCAAGAGAAGCTAAGCTTTCGCGTATACTGTTGATCTTTTTTGCGTGTGCTACACTTTAAGATACATCACGCAAATGTGCCAGTAAAATTTTTAATAATGACATAAATGTCTGATCTTCAGGATTTGAAATTCTTCTAAATGGCTTGTCATCAAAGAGTTGATTTTTAATGAGAGTGAAACGCTCTGTGATTTAATAAACTCAAGGTACATTCTTGCACATAGTTCAACTTACGTAAAAGGATATTTACTTTGAAAGTAACGCTTTTCAAACCACTATTCACAATATTTTCCCGTGACCTGTTAGAAATAGGTTCGCTTCAGCAGTTGCCAGAGAGCTCAGATAACAGGCAACACTGCGCTCGGGTAGCTATCATGACGTAGGAAGCCTGTATGTACTTATGTGTAAAACACTGAAAGATCATACATTATGTCATGAAAGAAACAAGACATCAGAGGATACTGCAAGAGCATCCGAATTTTGTGAACCATATTAAAACGTGCACATTTAAATTGCATACTTAAAGTGCATATTTGTATGTCCAGATTCCCAATGAAGTAGACCTCGATCTGATATTAAGCTTTACAGTGTGGTTTTCAGGATGTAAATTTTCTTGGAGCACCAGTACTGCATTATATCATGTTTGGATCTTTATTATGCCATAATGCCATACGTGCTAGAAAATGAAAATGTGCACTTGAAACGCAGCGAACAGTTGAAACTAGCCAGTACTGTGAAATTAAACATTTCGTTTCAAATACATTGACTGCCTCCGCGGAAAAGGTTAACAAAAGTCAAATTTCTTTAGCAAACAGACAAAAATAAATTCATTGTTCCGCAAGGCGATTAGGCTGTCAGAAAGGTGGAAATAAAATAACATCTGAAAGTAATGACATATTTTAGCCTTCTGTAATTATGTTAATGTGTTTTATTTCACTTGATAGCTCCCGGCCACATATATACGTTTTGTTTTCATTTGACGTGAGAGTAAACGAAGGGGAAACAGCAAAATCACTAAATGTAAATACAGGTCACGTGGAGTCTACCCACTATAACTCAGACTGCTTTGCGCACCAGCCCCGGATCTACGACGTTTGCGACCAGGTCAATACTAAAAAAATCGGATTTTCAAAATACATTCATCTTGTAGCGCACATCTTTCGGAAAAGTCTGAAACATAAAACATATGTATTCGAGGAAATGTAAGACATATTATTTGGTCTTAAGTATGCCAAAGTGCAGTGCCACACCTCTTCATAAAGCATTTTTCTACTGCACATCCAAACTATTTTCAGAGAGTGGAAACTGAAATGTCCTGTGGTGCCTCTCCTGCTCCCAGTCAGCCGGTTTGACAGCCTGCCCCTCTTAATAAATAAATCTCGTAATTAATAACGGATGGGATTATTTGTAATCGAGAGAACAAGAACTCTTCAGAAAATCTGAACTCTTTATTGTCTATTGGTTAATAACTTGCTGTTTTGTGTGACATAAAATTAAATATAGGATATATAAAACCAATACTGACAAGAAATAAGCAAGAAATTATACATTTCTTCAAACCTTAGCTCATAGCATTTTTTTCTCTCTAATCTTGCTGCAGCTTTATATGGCGTGCTTTCCTTTTTGTGAAAGAAACTATTACGTCATCAAAGATAGTCAAACATTTTGCTACATGAAAAATCGACATGTCGTTATCTAATACTGAAAAAGCTGTTAATACAAATAATACCCAAGACTTGTGTGGTTTCTCGATCTGATTACGTCTATTTTGTCACTGTCTGCCTTTCTAATATGGCAGCAATTTTGTAACACACCAAATAAATGAGACTGTTTTGGCACAAATGGCCATTTTTATAACACGACAGAATATAATCCACGAAGTACCAATATCAAATGCCTATTAGGCCTACTACAAGCAAAATGTTTTATGTTAGGAAATAGTTTCACATTTCATTCATACGCACCAGCTTCTCAAGCATGAGATTGAAAAGTAGTATTACGAAATTTTTATATAAATTTGGAATCGTCTTATTCTTCCATAATTTGGGCGATGTCCCCGTTTCTTCTAACAATCAATCTTGTCAACACCAATTCTGTAGCTATTCCTGCCACTGTCAAAATTTGTTCGCCGATTAACTTCAGTAACCTTGCCAGAATCACAGATTTAGTTATCCCGCTTCTGGTTAGACGTTATTACATATTCGAAAAACACATTTTCCGAATTACTTCCAGAACAGAATCTTAAGCGGCTGCTGGCTGTGGACTGTACTACTGGTCCTTACTAGTGTAGCGATCTGGCCAAAAATTTTCTGTCAAGATTTCATTTTCTTGGATACACCGAGAGGATAATACACAATCTTTCTCACCTGTTATTCCTGTCAGTCGGGTAATTCCATTCTGGTAGTCTGAATCTATGGATTTCGCTAGTAATTATAACAACGCTGATCATTCGCGTATGCGTATGAGCCAGTGCGTAGCTGCTAAAACAAATCAAATGTAAACAGTTGTGACTTCACGCTCATTCAAGCCAATTTGTTGTTATGAAGCACTGCATGGTCTTCCTAAAGCCTTTGACGCATTTTCAATTGGCAGACACTTGCATGAGCACTGTGTGTCATCGTCGTATATAGCGCATTTCCTTTGCAATTTAAATTATTTTCTTTTTTCTCTCATTTATGTTTTATTGCTGAAGTATTATTCTGAAGTAACGGGATACAGTAATATCCTTTGTTAGAGTATTGGTTCTTACCAGTCAAAATTTAAAAAAATATTAACTAAAAACTAAGACAATGAAAAATTCCCGGAATTCTAAAAACATCCCGCGTTTTTCCCGGTTTTCTCCCGGATGAAAAAATTCCCAGGTTTTTCCCGGATCTCCTGGGTCGTATACACACTGTATGCGGGATCTAATGCCCCATGAAACATGGACGTTTCTGAGGTAGGGTGGCTTGCACCCCTCAACAATACAATAGCCATACGGTAGGAGCAACTACAAAGGAAGGGTATCTGTGAAGAAAGCAGACTAATCATGGTCCCAGAAAAGGAACAGCAGCGTATTCAATAGTCGCAGGGGCAACAACAGTCTGAATGGTTGACTCATCTAGACTTGTAATACTAGCCAATATGGTCTTGCTGTGCTGGTACTGTGAATGGCTGAAAACAAGGGACACTATAGCTGTTGTCTTTTTCCCCAGCAGTATGAATCTTTAGTGTATAGCTTAATGATGATGGCATCCTCTTTGGTAAAATATTCTGGAAGCAAAATAGTCTCCCATTCAGATCTCCAGGCAGGAACTACTCAGGAGGATGTAGTCAACATTAAAAATAAGACTAGCGTTCCTGGGATGGAGCATGGAATGTTAGATTCCTTAATTGACAATGCTTACTGTAATGATGACATGTTAAGTTGCAGACACACACAAAGGACACTTACATGTTAGCTTTCAGCTAAAGCCTGCAACAGAAAAATAAAGAGAAACGTACACACGCACATTCACATGCAAGCACACCTCATGCACACATGACTGCCATCTCTGGCAGTTGTTGAGAGGTTCAGGGAGAGCATTAGGGCAATGTTGGACTAAAACAAAGGAAAGTAATGCAACAGAAGAAAAATGGATAATTTTGAGAGATGAAATAAAGAATATAGGAGAAGATCAAGCTAAAAAGATAAACCCCAGTGCTACATTCTTGGGTAACACAGGAAATACTGAATTTAATTGATACAAGGAGAAAATTAAAAAAAAAATGCAGTAAATGAAGCAGGCAAAGGGAATACAGACATCTAATAAATGAGATCAACAGAAAGTGCAAAATGGCTAAGCTGGAAGAGGGTAACTGCAAGGCTGTAGAAGCACACATAACTAAGGGAATTGTAGACGCTGCCTGTAGAAAAATTAAAGACACCTTTGGAGAAAAGACGAACAGCTGTGTGAGTATCAAGAGCTCAGATTGCTTCAATTCTTTGTCATTTATTAAACAAATATTATTTATTGCTTTTAAATTAGTTTTCAGACTAACACATTTTTTTCACGCATCTCATCTGAAAGTTGATTTATGTAGACTTGTCACAGTGACATACTTAAAACCGAAAAATTGTTTCACAAATGCAAAGTGGATAGCAGAGTATTATTTCTCCTGAAATCACTTTTACTACAGGATACTGATACAGACTCTCAAATCACAGTCCTCCTTAGCAAAACATTAGAAATCATCAATTCTGCTCTAGTATTTGGGAAGTGACTTTGTTGTGATTCCACGTTAGGTTTAACCCACAAATGATGTTCGAAATCCATACATATGAGGTCCATGAGAAAAGTAATGAGACTGATTTTTTTTATTACCAAAGTTTTTATTTTAATTTATTTTTTCCAAATATATGAATATTGTTCCTTTCAAAGCAATTCCCTTTGGCAACTATACAACGTTGGAGTCATTGCTCCTAGTCTTGGCAGCAGCACTGAAAGGATTCAACTGATTGGACCTTTAACATGTTGGTCACATTCTTCTGAACGTTTTCCAGAGTCCCAAAATGATATCCTTTTAAGACATTTTTCAATTTTGAGAAAATAATATGTCAGAAGGACTCAGATCAAGTTGGGGCTGTAAAACAACAAGAATGTCTTCTGAGGTCAAACATTCTGTGATGGAGTGGCCATGTGACATGGGGTGTCATCATGAAGCAGCATCCATTTGTCTACAATGTCTGGTCTCACTAGATTCACCCTTTTCCTGAGCCTTTCAATGGCATTTTCGTAAACATTCAACAGGTCACACATTATCCTTATTTTTAAACATCAGTCTGATCTCACAAGAGCACGCACACATTCAACAATTTTGTCGGTTTTTGAAGTTTAAGATCTCTCTGAGTGAGGTTCATTTTCATTTTCAATGTGTTCTTAGCCTTTCAAAACTGATCAGTGTCAGCAAAAACTTGTGTTGAAAAGCCACACTTGCTGATTCCCCAAGTTTAACACAAAACTAGATAATATAATGTTGCTCTAAATTCCGCTGTGAGGTATTATAAAAAGTGAGGTATTATAAAAAGTGAGGTATTATAAAATATGTGTGTGTGTGTGTGTGTGTGTGTGTGTGTGTGTGTGTGTGTGTTTTCCACAGTTCGTCCTATACCACTGGACCAATTTCAACCAAACTTGGTACATACATCACTTGCTCTCAGGAAACAATCGTTCGGGTGTAAGAATCAACTACCTATCATAGTTCAAGCAACATGATGCCATGAACAATGAGATGCATGAAAAACTCCCACATTGTGTGCGACATTAAATTTGTTACTTCTTTGCTACTAACTCCATTCACTACATATTTCACAGACAATATCCACATGTATGTAAGTACCTACACAAATATTTCATTGTATGACATATAGTTAAAGAGATATGATGTATACACACTGAGGTGCATGAAAAAAATGTTGCGTCATGTGTGAACTTTTAATACATTTATTCCTTACCACTAAGATACTTCTACAGTTACGTCAACTTAAGGAAATACCTGATACCTGGCAATGCTTTCGACTGTTTTCAACTGCAAAGTGAAAATGGTTGTAGTAAAAAACAAGAGCCGTCTATAGAGGGGTGTTGCCATAGAGATGTTTCACTATTTTGTTGTAAACATGTGAAGCAGCTGTGGCCAGTGTACAGTAATAGTTCTACTTAATTTGGAACTGTACTTATACATCTGTACATTATACATGTTTCTTTGTATGGCTATTTCATAATTTTAAAGGTGTTTTCACGAATACATGAAAACAAAATTTTTTCAACAGTATGCTACAAACACAGTTCATTTGTTTTCATTTCTAATAGAAAATTGCCAAAAAGGAATATACAGGCATTGCCAGGTTTGTCAGCTAGATTAAAAATAAAATTTCCTTTTCCATCGTAACATATTTGAAACTCATGACCCAATTTCTTCAACTTTCCTTTAGCTATTTTATGTCTGTAGCGAATGTAAACCTCCCTTGGTTATGGACAGCAATATAGGTGAACTATTTGTTTTTAAATCAATGGTAAAACATTGCTGAAATAGTTGCAATTAGTGTAGAAAGTGAAAAAAGTCTTTTAACAGCCTCTTGACACTTTCTTGATAAAAAAAAGTTACCAGTGTGGTGCAATATTATGAACTCTTTTTAGTACTCAGACCCAGTTTCTGTTCCAAAAAAACTCCTGAATCTCAAGACTTTGTGCAGCTGCATTCTTGCATGTCAGATCAAAAAGCTATTCTATCTTCTAACAGAAAGCTTACTCTGATTTAGACCCAAAACACTTCTGGATAACTTTGAGCATCCAACAGAATTACTCAGGTATTTTAAGAGATTTGAGATTTAACGTCTGTTGATGTCAGTCATTAGCAACCACTGATGTCTTTCTTTGTTCATTATTTTGTAGTACTATCAACTGGACAAATTGCACAATTATTTCAATGAAATAGCCATATCCGAAAGTGTTAGCAATCTTGGTAAAAATGGAGGAATGTATTGCAGATTAAGAGAGTCTAGTACCTGTACTATCTTTGTCTATTCATGCGCAGGCGGAGTACTTCTGCTTCTTGGCAGGGGAAAGGCGAAAGTACCAGCAAGTGCAGTCAGTCGAATTGGGCCATTTCAGTATTGCAACTGCTAAGGCCACCTGCCTAAAACATGTTTTTATGTTGCATTTGTTGACTGCAAAGTAAATAAAGCTGTGCTCAATCTTCTGAAAATTGCAGTGGTGTTGTCCTCTTGGAAGTGATGTGCCCTTGCCTTCCTCAGATATTTGGACTGGCTTATCCAGCAAATTACAGGTGGAAATATATGAGGGCAGTCAAATGAAAGCCATACACCAGCAAAAACAGGACCATTAAATGCATCTTTACAGTATGGAACTTAATCCACTGAGCCACTGAATGACACTACTACAAAAACCAATAATAATTTATTTATCAAAAAATAACCACAATGTAAGGGGCAAACACTAGTTACACATCTGTACAAGAAGTAAACAAAGAAAATGGGGTGGTACTCTGCACTGTTTCTATTTAAGTAACAGACAATGAATAACAAATAATTATTTGAATTTGTGGAGAGGAATAATTCCTTTATCCATGAATAATTTATTTGCAAATTAATTTGTTTGAGTAATCTATTTACAGGAATAATTATCTTGATACAAATTTATTTCAATAATGCCCCTTTATAATTATGATAGGCAAATGATATGAAAGGGAAACTGCAGTTAAGAAGGGCATGAGACATGATTGTAGTCTACCTACACAGTTCTTGAATCTGTATGTTGAGCAAGGTGTGACTGAAACCACAGAGGAACTTGGAAAGAAAATTAAAGTGCAGGGAGAAGAAATAAAAACTTTAAGGTTTGCCGATGATTTTGTAATTTTGTCAGAGACACCGAAAAACTTGGAAGAGCAGTTAAAAGAATGTCTTGAACAGAAGTTATACGATGAACATAAACAAAATTAAAACAAGACTGATTGATTTATCTAATTAAATCAGAGCAAATATTTTAAATGGTACTGTTAGTAACATGGCGATTCAATTCATATTACAGCACAACCCCGCTTTTACGTTCCGCCGTTTACGACATTTTTTAACGGTACTGTCAAATGCCCTATGCCCACAATGTTAATTTGCACCTGATTTTGCGTCAACGAATTTATAATTTTCTTGTGATTTATGCATTACGAAAAATATGTTTGTGCAGAAAAAATGACACTGGGATGATGTTGGCCATTCAGTAGTGTTTACAAATATTACTTGGTTAAGTTTCTTGACACCAGGACACTCTACTCAGTGGATTTGAACCGATAAATGTGTAAAAGTTGGAACAATTTGTGCTGTATCTGCCCCCGCTGCCAAGCTCTACTTGGCGTGGTGGCTGATGGGAGAAACTAGGTTCGTTCAAATGAAGATATCATGACAAATCACAACCATTTCCAAACTGTGTCTACTACGCAGATGCAGTCTCGTAATTGTTGTGATCACCTGATACCTTTGTCGAACCATATTTAGCATGTTCCGGTGTCTGGCTACACCGTTATTCACTTTGCATTGCTCAAATGTTTTCAGTTTAAACACAGCGCCGGTTACATATTTTATTCATGCTGCAAAACGTGTTTCGAGAATTTATTCTCATTCCCAAGTGCAGTATTTATATATATGTATTTTTTGGAAAGTTACACAAACAATGTGAGTGATTTTGTGTGTGTGTGTGTGTGTGTGTGTGTGTGTGTGTGTGTGTGTGTGTGGTTTTCTACATAACTGATGAGGCCCAGTACCCGATAACCTCAAAAAGCGACTACAGTGCAAGAAACACAGAATAACACATATTCAAACACCACAAAATACTTACTTAGTATTTGCACTTGACAACGAGAAAAAATTTTTCAGAACACTTCAAGCTAAGCATGAAAAAATATGTAACTAGTGCAGATTTCATTATTTAAATAATGAATGACAGCTGCAGGCTTTCAAAAACATCGATTATGACAGATGAAATTGAGTCAAAAGTTCCTACTTCCCAGACAATTATGAGTTCCAGTTACATCAGCCGTTTTTATTAGGTAATAAACGTTCATTAGATAATAAACAAGTCCCTGACAAGTCTTTTGATGCCTGTTATGTACATATACCATACATAAAGTGCAAGTGTGTGTCCTACACATAACTTTTACAGCGTAAAACGTTATTTCCCACATTTTACATTTTCCCATGTTTTACACCACTTTTTGGAAGTCCCTTGAAAAATGTAAAAGCAGGGGTTTAACTGTATATTGGTGCCTATGTTTTACATATGGGTGTCAAGTTGGGGTACTTTGGCCAATGTTTTCACGTTTGTTTACTGTTATGGCACACACAGCCTGTTTTGTTGCATTCAAATTCTTCATGATGAACATTTATGGTGTTACATCCAATTACTGACATTCTTCACTCTGTAAACCATTAATTCATTCTATTTTGGCTGAATAATAAAAAGCTGGTTTTACACACAAACCACAGTGTACTATATTTATAAAACTTTGAAGATCCTAGAGAAAAAAGCAAGAAAGTTGGGTGACTAAGGGTTCTTAAATAAAGTGTTTCCAGATGGCTTGACAGGATCTGCACATCTAACCCTCTAAACTGAAATAAGCAAAAGCCTTTATGGTAAAAAGACTTGCAGGTTCATTAATGGAATGAATTTCAAACAGAAGGAATAGCTGTTTGTATGATGTGCGGGGGACTTACTGTGTGTTGTTTGACTATTCCAAGCATTTTTAAACTTAAATATGACCAACACAAAACTTTAAAATTTAATAAGTTATTAATCTATTGTTATTTTACTGCTCATTGCTCTAATTTTCCTCTTTACATGAAGGACAAATTGCAACTTTGAGGACGTATTTTAGAAAAAACTGGATCATTGCATATTATGTAGTATAATGAAATTAAATTTCCTGTTCTATCCCACATTATCTATTTCATATTAAGGTCTGTTGTTGCACTGCAGTAGAAAAAGTTCAAAATTACAAACAGAAAAACTGTCACACTTATACATCTCGACTAAAGTATTCATCACATTAAATCAAAACAAAACTATCAGTTTCTAATGACTTACCTCCTCCACCACCCATAAGGGATGAATTTGCTGCATTTACAATTGCATCAATTTCCAACTTCGTTATATCTCCTTGCCATATTGAAACTTTCTTGCTGAGATTGTTATTTGGAGAATAGCGTGCATCAGGATCACATTGCACTTTGGCATTTGCAACTGAAACAGGAGGCCAATAGCTAAAATTTATCCAATCAATGTAATTAAATGGCAATTATATTTTACTTCTATTGTTATAAAGGAAATTATTTTTATGATATTCTGCAAATTATTATTTATTTGTTTACGAAATGGATTTCAAGTTCTTAGGCCATCACGAGGTGGAAGCTGAATATCACAACTGCTGATAAAATGATGAGTGACTCACACAGACATAACTGATCCAGATAACTCACAAAATTATTAGATACAAAGATTTTACAAAGGAAATAATTACTTTTTACGTTGTGTTTCATGATGTATTGATCTGTATAAGTTACATGTCTTATCTGTGTTTGTGACATTTCATTTTCAGCTTGACATTTTGTTTTCACCTGATAATGTCATAAAAAGCACAAGGAAAGTTTTTCCTTCCTAATATTCCTGTCATGTTCTGTCAAGCTCTGGCATAAAACTCAGTTAGTTTTATGTCTACAGTACATGAATAAAATCATAATTTGCATATGTCAATTCTGATCAAGATAATATATATTTATCTCACAAGTCTTCATTGTGAATGACCGGGCATTTGACATCCAGTTCTTAATAAATGTCATGCATTAAAATCTTCAGAAATACTTACTCATTCTACTCTTGCATGTTTCCTCTTGTTACCTACCCTTTTCCATTAGGGCATCACTCATCTATTGGGATATACCGGAGTACTTCCATTACCACCTTACACCTCATCCACTTGCCTGGCTAAATGTCCTCTCTACTTCCATATCACTTTTATTATGTTCATAATCACATTGTCCACCCCTATCCATTCACTGGCTCACTTATTTGCTTTCCTGTTTCCCCTAATAATTTCTAAAATGCATCTCTTCATTGTTTGTTGGGAAACCGGTTTTTGAATGGATTTCATATTACAGATTAAAAGTCTATGTCTGATTGCCAAGAGACAAAACTGGAAGCATAGTTCTGAAATCCTGTTTAGTTTACACTCCAGACCATTTTTACTCTTCTATTTCTTTATGTAAAATCTTTTCCACTCCATTGGTTGGCTAGTACAGCAACTATTACAAATTATTTCAAAAAGACTGATCTCTTTGAAATGCTATTTCCTTCACTGTCCATCCTGATATTGTCTTCAGATGCTTTAAATAAACTGGTTCCACGAGACTGTTTATCTGCACCATTTACATTTTCATGTGTTGATCAGACAACATTTTAATCTTATTTAACTTGATTTCCATGTCTTCTGTCAAATTC
Source organism: Schistocerca americana (assembly GCF_021461395.2). Lineage (NCBI taxonomy): Eukaryota > Metazoa > Arthropoda > Insecta > Orthoptera > Acrididae > Schistocerca > Schistocerca americana. The sequence continues at coordinate 706,325,617 of NC_060119.1, read as the reverse complement.
ACTCTTTTAAATTCTCCCACTAGTTGTTGAAGTTAATCTACACTAGAGGCAAACTGTATAATGTTGAAAGAAACACAAATGTGAACCACACATTTCATTAATATCCTTTTGTTTTATCAGTTTGATGGTCCAAAAAGTTTCTCAATGGCTGCTAAGAATTTATTTGATAATATGGAATCTCCTTGCCCAATTTTGAATTTCCCACTATTCATAGAAGTCTAATAGAAACTTTTCACACACACACACACACACACACACACACACACACACACACACACACTTAAAATTCATCATCTTTTGTATGCAGTTGGTGGAAATTTTAGAGAATATTTTTTGATTATAGAGGGGAGGATGGTAAATCTCTCTCTCTCTCTCTTTTAATGCCTTGTCTGCTTATCGTGTAGTACAATTAGTGCATTGCTCCTGTGATGCAGTCCAAAGAATGAGGTGCCAAGGCACGATTGGTACCTCACAATGAAACAATAAGTACACATAGTCGCTGCCAGACACAGCAAGAAATGAGTGCAATTTGAGTACACACACCCCAAAGAGTTTTCATACACAACTGCCTCAGCAGGCATACTTATGTATGAGAACACTAATGCTCAGCCCAGTCTGCAACCATCACCAAAGATGACAGCATCATCTCTCTACCAAGTCAAAAATGTGATATAGTATTAGAACTCTGCATAAATGTTTACTGTCAACTGTATTCTGTAACAAAAGAGAAGTTTCTTCTTGTTCTGTTATCAAGCGACACATTAATGTTCTGTGACTAATAAATGCTCATGACATTCCTGTGGGCACAGAGTGTTACAAAGTTTTTCATCTTCTTCATGTTGCATTGAAGTGATCTAATATTTGATGTTCTGTGACTAATAAATACTCATGACATTCCTTTGGACATAGATTGTTTCAAAGTTTTTCATCTTCTTCGTGTTGTATTGAAGGGATCTAATATTCATGTGTTGTAGTACCACCCCAGCTTCCTTTGGGAGTAACACTCAGAATCTGTCACTTTACTGATGAGTGTTATTTCGTCCAGTGCATCATCTTTCTGCTCAGATATTCTATAAGTATTTTTTATAAGTTCTTTTTCTATCACTTTGCCTTCAACTATATTTACTGAAACAGAATTAGCTACAAAGAGTTTTCCCACATAATCTTACCTCGAACGGCTTTATAGCCATCATCTGGAATGCAAAAGTATTTATTATTAAGTACCTGTGTTTCAGAGAAATCTCTTATCTACTATTAGTTACCTTCCATCTAGGAGCAAAAAATGTGATGTCTACCCAGCATCAGTTTGTTTTTATTTTCCTCAGTTCTTAATGTTTATACCTGTTTCTGTCATTGTTTCTATTGTACATTTTCAGACACTGTGAAAGACTTATCTGAATATTTTTGTTCATTTCAAGAAATTATGCCGTGTTCCTCTTTTTGCATATTTGAATCTCTCGTCTTCTGTTCCACTAACTGCCCTGTTCTAACTGACACTCCAACACACTGTGCTGTTTGCATATTTCTTCAATAAGTACAACTTCATCTGTGTAATCCTTGTCTAAGATGCTGAGTTTGTTGTTTCATTGAATGTGTTATATATCTTCTTATCCTTAAGGCTTCTCAAGATCTCAATTTCTGATTTCCTGCTTGGTGAGTGCTTCTTTATAGCTTTGTATCTATTAATTATGTTTTAAGATGTTAATACTCTTTGTTTTTGAGCTTGTTAGGAAAAATTGAAGAGCAATTCTGCCTTACAAAAAAGAAACAAACAGTGTTTTGCATAAGGTGGAATATCTTTCCAATCTATACCTATTTTTAGCCAGTATCTTGTATAGTTTTGACCACTGCCAGTTGAAAGTTTTTTTTATGACACTTCCTGTACAGTTTCTTCATAGCATTCTTTATACTTCCTCATCATCAGAATACGAGTACATCATGATTTCTATTGAATATCTTTTGAAGTCTCAGATTCCCTCAACAACTGTAATACTGTACTTAACTTCCCTATTCACAATAAAGCCTACACAAGAAGTCTTAGCTGCTCTTTACCTCTGAAATGAAATAAGCTATCTAATTTCAATTATATTTTTTCTGCTTCACCTACAATATCCTATTTTACCTTATTTAACTTTTCTCCACTCCACTGAACTTGTTTTAGACTGTAAAATTCCACAATTTATTGTCCCTAATAAAAAATTGTTAGAAGCAGTTCAGTTTCTAAGGCCCACATCACTGTCTACTTAGATGAATTTGTTTAGCAAGATGCTTCACAACATTCAACAGCTTGTTGTTCCCACCTGCGCGCCACCGCATCCTTAAATACGTCTAAACATGTTATGCAGATGATAGAGAAGTTGCTGCTCTCAGACCCACTCATCAACTACGGCCTTCAAAGTCAGCTAGCATGTGAGATAGGTCATACAATGAAGTATTGCATGTTTCAACTGGTCCAAAACATATTCAATTGAGTTCATGTCAGCAGACGACTGTATGTCATCCATCCTGTTCCTTACTGCCTCCTGTAGGAAGGCATTCATTATATGGCCGCAGTGTGATTACGCATTTTGTCTTGAAAGACAAACCCATTGCCAAAATGCTGACTGTGAGGCCAGACAACATGTTCGAGAATCTTGTCATAATACTTCGCAGTATTCCAAATACCCTTGATACCAATAAAAGATGTCTGAATGCAAACAGCAGCCTAAAACATGAGTGCACCACCTGTCTGCTGAACTCAAGGGACTGTAGGCATGAGATTTGCACATCCGAAGAAAACCAAATGCCATTTATCAAAGTTCCATAACAGGCACTTCCTAGCACACTTCTTTCGTGTGCCATGGTGCTAGGTAGTTTACACTGTTGTTCATAATGGATACCTTGAGACCATATTGATCATATGGAGATGGCTTTGTAGTGTCTGAGTAAACACAGCCTTCTTAATTTCACCCAAAAAGGCAGTGTGCAGTTCTGTTACATTATCCTTAGGATGCTTATGAGCTGTGGATTTACCAGCTGGTGGTTTAGATCACGAGTGGTCACTTGAGGAAGATCTTGTATGAGGCTATCAGCACAATAGTGGCCTAACACAATTTTTTTTGGAAAAAATGAGATATTCACACAGTAAATCACTTTACGCCCTACCATTACATCCCACAATCGTAGGACATGTATTTGGACACCATGGACAATGTGGCAGTGTCAGATGTTGTTTATGCACTGTGCAGTGCCATACAAAATGGGGCGCAATAGTGGCCTATGGCACATAGGCCACTATTGCACCATGTACGCATAGTGATGTGAAAATTACCGAACTATCAGTTTAATAAGTCACAGCTGCAAATTACTAACGTGAATTCTTTACAGACGAATGGAAAAACTGGTAGAAGCCGACCTCGAGGAAGATCAGTTTGGATTCCGTAGAAATGTTTGAACATGTGAGGCAATACTGACCCTACAACTTATCTTAGAAGAAAGATTAAGGAAAGGCAAACCTACGTTTCTAGCATTTGTAGACTTAGATAAAGCTTTTGACAATGTTGATTGGAATACTCTCTTTCAAATTCTGAAGGTGGCAGGGGTAAAATACAGGGAGCGAAAAGCTATTTACAATTTTTACAGAAACTAGATGGCAGTTATAAGAGTCGAGGGGTATGAAAGGGAAGCAGTGGTTGGGAAGGGAGTGAGACAGGGTTGTAGCATCTCCCCAATGTTATTCAATCTGTATATTGAGCAAGCAGTAAAGGAAACAAAAGATAAATTTGGTGTAGGTATTAAAACCCATGGTGAAGAAATAAAAACTTTGAGATTTGCCGATGACATTGTAATTCTGTCAGAGACAACAAAGGACTTGGAAGAGCAGTAGAACGGAATGGACAGTGTCCTGAAAGGAGGATATAAGATGAGCATCAACAAAAAGCACAACGAAGATAATGGAATGTAGTCGAATTAAGTCGGGTGATGCTGAGGGAATTAAATTAGGAAATAAGACACTTAAAGTAGCAAAGGCGTTTTGCTATTTGGGGAGCAAAATAACTGATGATGGTCGAAGTAGAGAGGATATAAAATGTAGACTGGCAATGGCAAGGAAAGCGTTTCTGAAGAAGAGAAATTTGTTAACATCTAGTGTCCGGAAGCCGTTTCTGAAAGTATTTGTATGGAGTGTAGCCACGTATGGAAGTGAAATGTGGACGATAAATAGTTTGGACAGGAAGAGAATAGAAGCTTTCGAAATGTGGTGCTACAGAAGAATGCTGAAGTTTAGATGGGTAGATCACATAACTAATGAGGAGGTATTGAATAGAATTGGATAGAAGAGGAGTTTGTGGCACAACTTGACAAGAAGAACGGACCGGTTAGTAGGACATGTTCTGAGGCATCAGGGGATCACAAATTTAGCATTGGAGGGCAGTGTGGAGTGTGAAAATAGTAGAGGGAGACCAAGAGGTGAATACACTAAACAGATTCAAAAGGATGTAGGTTGCAGTAAGTACTGGGAGATGAAGAAGCTTGCACAGGATAGAGTAGCATGGAGAGCTACAACAAACCAGTCTCACGACTGAAGACAACAACAACAACGCGTAGCGAGTAGGCTGGTGGGACAGTGTACCATACGTCATACAGCATGTGACGGCCGGCGGAGGACACAGCTGCAGTATAGACTCACAATATTGTGGTCGACACACCACTGAATGGTCATTAGTGTGTGTGTAGTACAGAACGACATGTGCAGTAGCCCTGGTGAAGATGTCGAAGCTGCACTACAAGGTAATGATGGTGTTATGTTCCCTTGTTTGGACTCATATGATCAGATATGAACACCGGTGCAGATAAGGAATATTTCCATTTCAGACCTATTTGGATCGGACACTACTACCAATGCCTCAGACGTGGAATGTGCACCTGGCCAATTCAGCCAGCGTGCAAGTGGTACAGCAGATTAGTTACATGTCATGATAGCACAGCCCAATCTATCTGGTACATGAAAGGATACCACACCCACTACATCAACCATAGACGTACCAGAGAGGGATCATAGTACTGGTATTGTAATTGCACCGCAACGAGGAAGAAAACTGGTCCAGAATGCACACCCGTGGGCACGGAACACTCAAAAAGAAAAGTGACCGAAAGGGGAAGAATACATTAATGTGAAGGGAAATGTGCCAAAGAAATGTCCCACCCTCTGAGCATGCACGTGTCAGAAGGAATGTGGTCGACATTTTTCATCTGAACACCAGCAACATATATTTGACTCGTTCTATGCATTAGGTAGTTTCGACTTGCAGTCGGCACACATTTTTGTTATGATGAAGGTAGTCCCCTACAGCACGCATGTGTTCCTCTGGTACTACAGAGTCGAGACAAGTAACAACACACCTATGCCATTTCCAGAGCGAAGAGTGGATGTGAAGGTGTGTAAAACATTCTTTAACACCATTTTACAGATACCAGATAGTAGGATTACAAGAGTTGATTCACACAAAGTGCAGCACCAGACCTCACCTATCGATAAGTGAGGTGCATGACCTGCTAAAAACAAAACATCAATAGTAGAGACAGTTGAGGTAGAGAACTTCATAAAACGGTTTCCAGCATATCGGAGCCATTATGCATGAATGAATGAATGAATGAATGAATGAATGAATGAAACAGTGGATCGGAAGTATTTGTCGCCAGACCTGAGCATGGGGAAGTTATACCATTTATATAAAGTCGAGCATGATGACCCGGTCTTGTACTACATGTTTGGTTAGATATTTAATACAAGATTTAATCTTGTCCTTTCATCCCCCTGTAAGTGATTCCTGTCATAAATGTGATCTCTATAACATCAAACATGCTGCAGCCGACACCGCAGAAGGGAAGGGTAAATGGGAACATGAAAGAGAGTTACATCAATGAAAGGCCAATAGTGCGCTGATGGGAATGCATCACGATGCAGCTGAAGAGGGCATCAGGACAACGATATGACCGTGATTGCCTTTGATTTGATGAGGACTTTACCGACACTGGTACTTACAACAGGTATCTGTTACTACAAGTGACAACTATGGACATACTGCCTGGGTATAGACGACCTATGTACCAAGAGAGCACCATGTATGGAGTGAGGGTGAAGCATACCGAGGACCGCAAGAAATTGGATTGTGTCTCATGCATTACACTAAACATAACGTTCAAACAAAGTGACTGATTATGTACTCGGATCAATGTGGCGGGCAATATCAGAATATAAAAATGGCCTTACTGCGTCAATTCATAGTGCTGCATGCAGACCTCACACCGGAAGTAATCCATCACAAATTCCTGGTCAGTGGGCATTCATACCTACAGGACTTCTGTATCATCACAAAGAACAGGAAATTTCACCCAAACATATACACACCCTCTGACCGGATGAATGTCATTAATACTGCACATAAACAACAATCCTTCACCACTATACCCATGACAAGAAACGATTTCATGTCCACAGTATGTTTAGAGAGAAACATATGTAACCGTAAAGTGTCGACACAAAATAACCAGGATGCAACGGTTCCACACTCAGTGGCTTCAGTATAAAGCATCCTCTCCACATACCATGTTTTGGAAGTACTCCAATGAGCCAGATGTCCCGTTTGCCGATGTCAGTTTTGCTAAACGAGGGTTGAGATTAATTGAGACTCTGGGCGTACTATATCCCAATGGATGCGCTATTAGCACGTTGAAAAAGACCGATTTAATGAACTTGCTGCAATTCATACCCTCATTGTACCATAGCTATTACCATAACTTGAAGACATCTGCACAGCTGTGTGGCAACACCATCCCTGTAAATGATGATAAGGATGATGAACATTAATGCCTCGTGTATCTTGTCCAATGTTTGACTACGGCGTGTAAAACAATAACAGCCAATCCCACATATTTTGTGTATTATGACCAAGTGTGCCAAAACAATAGTAGCCTAACCCACACAATAAACGGTCTAAAAACACTATTACTGTTAACTCCATGTATAGCCGATCACCGGACACCATACCACGTTACGTATACCACACTCATTGCTATATGCCGCAATCACTACCTCACACATCAATTCTGCAAACGACAATATCTTCCAATGGCGATTCCCACAAACCAGTGTGCAGTGGGTTAGGCCACTATAGTGCTGATAGCCTCATATGTTCTGACCTCACAATAGCTACTGAATGTTCCAATGATGTCGTTGTGGTGGGAACATAAAGCAACAGCAGTGCACACGGTCTAAGCTTGATTTATGCTCTGAAAACTGTTGGCAGGCTGAACAGCATAGAAGAGCCATATTTGTCCCATTCATGACTGGAGCCACAACATGCTCTGCTGACCTTACCCGAGAATGCAGGCTTACTTTAACTTCCATCACACAAAAATTGTCCACAGTGACTTCCTATGGGCAAAAGAGTATTGAGAACAAAGTTTTTAAAGTTTCCAACAACAACAACAACTACTACAACAATAAAACTATCAAGCCATGAGGGTTATGTAAAATTTTTCTGAGCAAATTATTATATTATACCTGTGTGGCTCTGGTTGTATGATTAAAACTAAAAATACAAAGGTTCAAGGTTCAATTCTCAGCCAGTCACAGGCTTTTTTCCTATATTTTATCACTTCTATTAGTGATACTGTTCACACAAAAAATGTCAAGTTTTACCATGGTTTGGAGCCCCAGTAAGGCCTGAGACACCCTGTAATAGGCTCGACATGTTAATTCAAAGGATGGAAGAAAGAAAATGCATACCACATAACACTTCTGACAAACTGAAGACTTTTCTATTATTATGGTTTTATTCTTGTATGATGTATCTGGATATTTCAGTTTCTGAAGAGCAAAGCCTCTTCCAGTCATCACACCACAAAGCTTTATATGATTTTTGTTTAGTGAATTTTAAATTGTAACTCATATAAATCACTGCATCCTATCATAAAATACGACCCATTATGTCATAGTTGTAGTACAAAGATTAACATCTGCTGACAAGTGATTACAAAATATGTTAGGAAGTTTTAACATAAACTGCAATCAGATTTCTTGTTACATTTCATGAGCTACAACAGCAGTTGGAGCAAAGAAACCACAGCTACTTCCTTTGCATTGATTTCCAGCAGGAAGGTCATTTCTATTTGTAGGATGCCTCACTAAAAGACTGTCTGACAATAAATCAAAATAAAGATGGAGAAGGATGAAAAACTCTACTTACCATGCAGCACCTGACACATGTGCAGTCACATAAAACTAGCATCCAGAACAAGAGGTTTCATCCTACAGCAAAAGAGTGTAAGGATAAGAAGAAACTGGTCTCATATTAAGTAGGAATAGTATCCAGGATTCCTGATTAATTGATGCATGACAAAAGAGTAGAAGGTTAGGAAGAAACTAGTCTCAGATTAGGTAGGACAGAATTCAGGGTTTCTGTTTAAGGGATGCATAACAGTAAAGAACAGAAGGGGGTTTCTAATTCTGGATGCTGATGTTTATGCCACTTTCTGCTTATTACTGTCCACTGCACCCTCTTAATCAAGGCAAATTTCCTGTTCCATCCTTGCAGGTACGCATAACTGGAGGGTGCAATGACTATTTAATATCGTTCAAATACCAAGTTCAATGATCAGGCCTATTATAAATAGAACTGTGAAATTTAATGAAGATCTTGCACAAGTACTTACAATGATCTTTCAGTCGGTCTCTGTTCTTCTTAAAGTACTGATCCCATGTATCAACATGTTCGAGATTTACAATTTTTGCAGCACCTGCCATTCCTGAAAGTAGAATGCTTCGTTTCTGTGATCTTACATTTATGTATGACTTTCAAGTTTAGGAATGATGAATAAAAATCTTACAAAAGTCCTCCAACATGTGCACATGCTCACTTTGTAGTTTTCAGTATTCCATTGTTTGTATGAGTGAAAATTTGACCACTGTTTTTTACTTAAGTCATGAGATATTCTGGAATGTGATTTAATAGACTTTATAGATAACAGTCTTTTAGATTCACATAACAGCTAGGTCTGCTGAAATAAGAGAGAATATTCCCTGACAAATTGTATGTGGATGTCTGCTTTCTTCATCTCAAAAAATAGTTTTCCATCAAAAACAAAACACATAGTTTAGGCTCATTCATTAATTTTATGAAATGTGGATGCTTCATGGTTTTCTAGACTGCCACGCTTACAAGAGCAGTGCAGCAGCCAGGCAGCAGTTGGCATAGTGGAAAAGTACAGAATGGCAATGTGACAGTCCCTCTGCAAACACTTCTTTTTTAATTTTCAATTTTTACATTACTTACACTGCTAATTAACCAAAATAATGCTGAATATATTGTATTTATACATATTTCCATAGAAGGCATAAAAAGGAAAGGCGAAGGAAAAGTCGGGACTGCAAATATATTACGAAGGGATTGTAAGGTGGACACAAGAAGTTCTTAAATAAAATTAGAAACTGTTCTTATTTTACAGTTGATGATTTACATATGCTGAAGTCATATTAATCATAAAACAAGGGAAGCAGTACATACAATAAATTTAGACGAAATCAGGGACGACAAATAGATGCGGTCCCCTTGTTAGTCAACATAGTTTATGTGCTATGTATTTCTTGCATGCATCATCTTCACTCCAAGCATATACAGAAAATTTTATACGATCAAGCTTTACATATATCAACTGCTATAAGACTATTTTGATTTACTGATTAAATTGTCCTTCTAATGCTACCCCCATCAGAAGACTTTTTTTTCCATAGTCTTTAAACTCTGCTATGTCACTTTTAGAAAAATGATGACACTTTGCACAGCTGCTTTGATCGGGAGACATAAATGTTGTTGTGGTCTTCATCCAAGTTGTTGACCTCCTGATGTGTCAGAGTGTGTCCATCAACAAATTCATTCTTTTAATCAAGTTATGCCACAATTTCTTTTCTCCTCAATTCTATTTAGTACCTTCTCATTGGTTATGTTATCTACCTGCCTAATCTTCAGCATTCTTCTGTAGCACCATATTTTGAAACCCTCTACTCTCTTCTTGTCTGAAGTGTTTATTGTTCATGTTTAACTTCAATAAAAGGCTACACACAAGACCAATACCTTCAGAAAAGACTTCCTATCACTTAAATCTACATTTCATTTTAAGTAATTATTCCTCTTCAGATGAAAACACTTTTCCTGCCACTGCCAGCCTACATTTTATACCCTCAACACTTCGGCCATCAGTTATTTGCTACACAAATAACAAAACTCATCTACTTCTCATTTCCTGATCAATACCCTTAGCAGTGCCTTCTTTACTCTGACAACATTCCATTATATCTGTTTAGTTAATGTCCGTCTTATATCTTCCTTTCCATACCCTGTCCATTCCATTCAACTGTTCCAAGCCTTTTGCTGTCTCTAACAGAATTACAATGGCATCGGTAAACCTCAAAGTTTTCATTTCTTCTCCCTGCACTTCAATTCCTTTTCCAAATTTTTCTTTGGTTTCCTTTACTGGTTGTTGAATGTTGAATAACATTGGGCGTAGACTACAACCCTATCCCATTCCCTTCTCAATTATTGCTTCCCTTTCACATACTTTCACTCTTGTAACTGCAGTCTGGTTTCAATAAAATAGCCTTTCGCTCCCAGTACTAAGCCCCTGCTACCTTCAGAATTTCACATAGGATATTCCATTTGACAATGTCAAAAGCTTGCTGCAAGTTTACGAAAGACATTAACGTAGGTTTGCCTTTAATTAACCTATCTTCTATGGTAAGCCGTAGGGTTAGTATTGCCTCAAGTATTTTTGAACTTTTCGGGAACACAAACTGATCTTTCCCATGATTGGCTCATGCCAGTCCTCTCAGTCTTCTGTAAATCATTAATGTTGTTATTTTGCAGTCATGACTTATTAAACTGATAGTTCAGTAATATTTACACCTGTCAGCACCAGATTTCTTTGGAATTGGAATTATTACATTCCTCTTGAAGCCTGTCTCATACACCTCGCAAACCAAGTGGAATAGTTTTGTTATGGCTGTTCTCCCAAGAACTTCAGTAGTTCTGAGGGAAAGTTGTCTGCTACAGGAGCCTTGTTTTGATTTGGGTCTTTTAGTGCTCTGTCAAATTCTTCTCGCAATATCAAATCTCCTATCTCATGATTTAAGTCCTCTTCCCTTTCTATAAAACTGCCTTTCTTTCCCTTGTTCAGCCCCTCCTTCCACCTTTCCCTTCTTTGCTTAGTAGTGGTTTTCCATCTCGGCTCTTGATATTCATACATCTGCTTTTCTTTTCTTTAAATGTCTATTCAGCTTTCAATAGGTGGGGTATTTACCTTTCCTCTAGTTATATATGCTTCTATATCCTTACATTTCCATGTAGCCATTTTGCACTTCCTGTCAGCCTCATTTTTTAGATGTTTGTATTCCTTCTTATCAGCTTCATATATATATATATATATATATATATATATATATATATATATATATATATATATATAAAAAGAAAGATGATGAAACTTACCAAACAAAAGCGCTGGCAGGTCGATAGACACACAAACAAACACAAACATACACACAAAATTCTAGCTTTCGCAACCAATGGTTGCCTCGTCAGGAAAGAGGGAAGGAGAAGGAAAGACAAAAGGATATGGGTTTTAAGGGAGAGGGTAAGGAGTCATTCCAATCCCGGGAGCGGAAAGACTTACCTTAGGGGGAAAAAAGGACAGGTATACACTCGCACACACACACATATCCATCCACACATACACAGACACAAGCAGAATTAGGTCTGCTTGTGTCTGTGTATGTGTGGATGGATATGTGTGTGTGTGCGAGTGTATACCTGTCCTTTTTTCCCCCTAAGGTAAGTCTTTCCGCTCCCGGGATTGGAATGACTCCTTACCCTCTCCCTTAAAGCCCATATCCTTTTGTCTTTCCTTCTCCTTCCCTCTTTCCTGACGAGGCAACCATTGGTTGCGAAAGCTAGAATTTTGTGTGTATGTTTGTGTTTGTTTGTGTGTCTATCGACCTGCCAGCGCTTTTGTTTGGTAAGTTTCATCATCTTTCTTTTTAGATATATTTTTCCCACGTGGAATGTTTCCCTCTATTATATTCATATCATATATATATATATATATATATATATATATATATATATATATATATATATATATATATATATATATATATATTTTTTTCTCCTTTCATCAATTAAATTCAGTATCCCCTGCGATACCCAATGATTTCCACTAGGTCTTCTCTTTTCACTTACTAGATCCTCTGCTGGCTTCACAATTTCATCTCTCAAAGCTACTCATTTGTCATTTTCTGGATTCCGTTCCCCTTTTCAGTCAATCGTTGCCTACTGCTCCCTCTGCAACTCTCAACCACATCTAGTTCTTGCAACTTATCCAGGTCTCAACTCCTTAATTTCCCACTTTTTTTCAATTTTAATTTACAGTTCATAACCAATGAATTGAGGCCAGAATCCAAATCTGCCTCTGGAAATGTCATACAGTTTAAAATCTGCTTCCAAAATCTCTGTCTTATCATAATATAATCAATCAGAAACCTTCTAGTGTCTCCAGGTCTCCTCCACTTAATCAACCTTCTTTCATAATTAAATTATGCTCTGTGTAAAATTCTAGATGGCACCTTCCTCTTTCATTCCTTTCCCCCAGTACCTAATTCTACTATTTTTCATTCTCTTCCTCTTCCTACCACTGAATTCCAGTTCTCCATCACGATTTTATTTGCCTATCCCTTAACTATTTGAACAATTACTTTTATCTCATCATAAGTTCTTTCTATCTCTTCACCATCTGCAGATCTAGTTGGCATATAAACTTGTGCTACTGTGGCGGGCATTGGCTTCATGTCTATAACAATACATTCATTATGCTATTCATGGTAGTTTACCTGCATTCCTATTTTCGTATTCATTATTAGACCTACACCTCCATCATCCTTATTTTATTTGGTGTTTATAACTCTGTATTCAACTGACCAGAAGCCCTGTTCATCCTGCCACTGAACTTCGCTAGTCCCCACAATATCTAACTTCCCCCTATCAATTTTCTAACCTATCTGCTCAATAAAGGGATCTGAAATTTGTGACCCCAATTCGTAGGCTGCCAGTTTTGTTTCTACCGATGACAACATGTTCCTGAGTTGTCCCTGCCAGGCCTCATTTTACCCAAGAGGTATCATCATAATTTAATCACACAGTAAAACTACATGCCCTCTGGAAAAATAATGGCTGTTGTTCTGAGTGCTTTCAGATGTTCACAGCACCAGAATAGGTGTCACATGTTGGTTGATGTTACATAGTCATCACTGTTCACTGAGGTGGGAGGGGAAATGGGGGGGGGGGGGGAGGGGAGATAATAGCCCCTTTAAATCATACAAAAATTAGTATTTTGTATTACTGTACTATTTGTAATGTTACTCCCTTTGGTCTATAAAATTCTGCCAGTGCCGGTCCCAAGCCCGAAGTCTCACCTTGCAAGTGGTGGGGAAGGAGGAGGGGGAGGAGTAACAACCTCGTTAAAAAACTTGTGTCCATCTGGCTCCAGATGGTAGTACCCTGTAAGGGCCCCTCACCAGGGTAACAGGTGAAAACAGACAACGGATGGAAAGCGGAAGAGGATTTTACAAGTCCCAACGGTGGAAAAGCGGAAGAACTGTCTTTGTATCTTACTTCCCGTAGTGTCTGTACTCCCAAGGTGTGGCTACAAACGGCGTCTGTTCTCCATCTTAGCAGCCTAAACATATGTTGGTAGCAGCTCTAAAATGCCTTTGGGAGTGGCGATCTCATCGTAATAATAGCCTATATTTGAAATGGTACTTCAAAACCAGCCTCAGAAAAGGTTAGTGCATTCCCTGCAGGTGATGCACAGTTCTTGGGGTGCTGGGGGAACTGTGAGAAGTGGGCGACTAGGCACCAACACAATGAAGGTGGGTATCATTAATGTGATGACCCTTACTGGGAAGGTGGAAGAGTTGATAGACTTCATGGTAAAGGAGAACATAGAACTGATGAGACATAGTGAAGTTAGATGGAAGGGAGGAAAATGAGGAAAGGCTACACACTCTACTGGAGTGGTGGACAAGAACTCAAAAAGGGAGTAGGTACCATAGTAAAACCAAACCTAGAGGAATATGTGGAAGCAGTGGAATACATAAGTGATAGGGCGACAAGGACTCGGCTCAGGACAAGGAATGTAGTGAAGGACTTCATCAAAGTATATGCAGCACAAACAGGAAATAAAGAAGAAAACAGAGGATTTTCTAGAGGCATTAGAGAGTATAATTACAGATGTGGAAGCAATAGTAATGGGGGACGTAAATGTGCAGGTAGGCAAAGAAAGGCTAGGGAAGAAGGAGATAATTGCCCCATATGGATATGGGAGGAAAAATGAGGAAGGAGAGAAACTGGTTGATTTCTGTGAAAGAAACGGGCTGATTGTGGGCAACACATGGTTCTGTAAAAGTAGTAGTAGTAGTAGTATGGTATTCTGCCTTATGGCAGGTCTTGCCATGGGTTAAGCCTCTTCCACTTTAGTCTGTCCATAGCCAGTCTTTCCATTTCTGAATATTTTTCTCCTTTAATATTGTCCAGCATCTGATATCTTCTTTTTCCTCTTTCCCCTTTTCCCTCCACCATTTGTTCTATTCCTTCCTTCAATAAACAGTCCCTCCTCAAACAATGTCCAATCCAGTTCTGTTTTCTCTTTCTGATTACTTTCAGCATGTTTCTTTCATCTGCAACTCTTCTTAATACTTCTTCATTCCTTACTCAGTCTTCCCATTTCACTTTTTCCATTCTTCTCCATATCCACATCTCTAGTGCCTCCGGCCTTCTTTCATCTTCCTTCCTCAATGTCCAGGTCTTCGCACCATATAGTGCAATGCTCCAGGTGTAACATTTGGCAAGTCTTTTCCTAAGATCTTTGTTTAGTGGTCCACAAAGTAATTTCTCTTTCCTCTTGAATCCTTCTTTTGACATTGCAAAAATTACGAGATATGGATGGGGTGATAGATGGACGAAGATTGTCATTGATTACTTTCTGGTAGAAAAGAAAAATCGGAGACAGTTGATGGATGTAACTGCACTCCCAGGAGAGGCTTTAGATGGAGACCATCGAGTGGTGGTGGCAAAGGTGAGATTCGATAAATTGAAAGACATAAAGAAAGAAAGAGAAAGGAAAATAAAAGTGAGGAAACTAAAGGATGGCATGGTACAAGAAAAGTTTAAGGAGTTACTCAAGCGTAA